>NW_025048307.1:35000-138178 GCF_018831695.1 Puntigrus tetrazona | reverse complement strand
TCCCCATTTGTTTCTCTCGGGTGCCTGAATTACAAATCCAGATCGCCTTCTCAAGGCCAGGAATCTCAAATAAGTGATTCCACCACATCCACTCTCCTGTAAATTTCAGCTCTGACTTAATCAAACGATCTGAACATGTGCTGATCTTGGCTGTCTTCAGGATCAATGATTCGTTGAACTCAATTGGTCTATGTTTACGTTTTTAATAATTGATTCCGCTTTTATTTCATTTTACTTGTTGTAGCTTTTAGTTTTTTTTAACTTTTAGTTTGTTTGACACGTGATCACTCCTAACTAGTGTTTTTATTCATGTCAGTGAGTTTTATTGATTTATTTAGTTTTTACGATTTCTAAACAGGTGTGAAAGGTTCATTTAATTTGTTCGTGTGAAAGTAAACTTCAGCGTTTTAGTTTGTTTGCTGCTGATCGCCCGAACGCCGCTTTCTTTGTTCATGTCGGCGGGTGTTTGATCGCCTTAGCTGGAAATGAGTGTTCATCGTGGTGGTTGTGGCATTACTGATTAATTTCCAGTTCAATTGTATAGCCGCTGAGGCTGATATGATATATTGAAACAAAATAAAGGTGCCTGACGACTGATATCGCAGAAATAGACTGCGCCATTTGCATCAGTGTGGCTTCAGAAAGGCTACACGTTTGTCTTCCAACCAATTATGTGTTGATTTATTAAGGAAGGAAGGAATTACGTGTAGGACGAAGGCGTGAAAAAGAAGTGGGGAAATGGACGTTGTTTTGGCGTGGTGAGGATTTGCGAAACGCCGCACCGCCAAGCTTGCCGGTAAGGGCTTTTCGGCAGACAATGTCAAGAGCGTAACATATGAAAAAGAGTGGAGTGGAAAGCCAGGAAAGGTTTCAGCCTGGTTGCCGTGCTTCTTTAATAGCTCGGGACTAAAGCGATGTTACAACAATTTGAGCACATCTCAAATCAGATCTGAAGCAAGGAAGTGGCCTGCTGGTACTTGACAGAGACCGCCTGGGAATACCAGGTGCTGCAGCTTTACTTTTTCCTTCACCAGTCACGAGCGCTCTTTCTCTCCAGGGCCCACTGTTGGGTTTACTTCCTTTACCCTTTACATTTGCCATGCTTTGAGCTTTGTCTTCTTCTCTGTGCCGCTTTTCGCTCAGCTTTCGCAGGACGGAGGACAGCTCAACTGCTGTCATTCTGCTTTCTCCTCCAGGGAGCGATAGACAGACCTTCTCTCTCTCAGCAGACCTCTTAGAGCTGCACGTTCTTTTGCAACTCGGGCCCTTCTCTTCGATCGAGAGGTTGCCGCCTTGCTTGTCAGTCCAACGCTAATGCAATCACCGTGGAAAAATAAATAAACAAATGATTTACACCAAGAATCAACCAAGAAATAATTATTTATTCGCTTAAAGAAATCTCTAGGCACGCCGCTAAGTCCTTCAATGTTAGGTCTCATTGCTTTCTCCAAAGTCGACTACAAAACTGACGTTTCTTTTCTGGCGTCGGAATCCTCAAATAAGATCCACCACATCCACTCTCCTGTAAATTTCAGTCCTGACCCTAATCAAACGACTCGGCATGCTGATCCAGTGTCTCCCAGGATCAATGATTCGTTGAACTCAATTGGTCTATGCTTCTGCATTGTTTAATAAATTGATCTCCGCTTTTTATTTCATTTTACTTGTTGTAGTTTTTAGTTTTTTTTTTACTTTTAGCTTCTGGTTTGACACGTGATCACTCTGAACGTGTTTCTTTATTCCATGTCAGTGAGTTTTTTATTGATTTATTTAGTTTTTACGATTTCTAAAACAGGTGTGAAAGGTTTTATTTAATTTTGTTCGCAGGTGAAAGAACTTTAGAAGTTTTAGTTTGTGTTGCCAGGTGATCGCCCGAACGCTCGCTTTCTTTGTTCATGTCGATGGGTGTTTTGATCAGCTTTTAGCTGGAAAATGGAGTGTTCATCGTGGTGGTTGTATACATGTTAATACTGACACTGCCCTGGAATTGTATAGCTATGCTTTCTGACAGGATAAGTGTTGAAATGCAAATAAAGGTGCCTGATTAATTTGATATCATGGAGAAATAGATCTGGCGCTGACTTGCACTCAGCGTGGCTCGCAGCGCCAGCGATGTTTGTCTTCCAACCGAATTAAATGAGCTGATTTATTAAGGAAGGGAAGGAATTGATGCAGGGACGAAGGCGGAAAAGAAGGGTAGCTGGACGTGTTGTTTGGCGTGGCAGGACGTGAAACGCCGCGCCCGCCAAGCTTGCTGGTGAAGCGCTTTTTCGGCAGACAATGTCGAAGAGTTGCATGATACGTATAGGAGGGAAAAGCCAGCGCTTTGGCCTGTTGCCAGTGCCTTCTTTAAATAGCTCGCGTTGGGGACTTCACAGCTTACGGCCGTACCACCCTGAAACCACCGGAGTCTAGGAAGCTAAGCAGGGAGCGGGCCTGGTTGAGTACTTGGATAGGAGAATCGCCTGGGAATACCAGGTGCCGTAAGCTTTTGCTTTTCCTTCACCAGTCAGGCGAGCGCTCTTCTCCAGGGCCCGACTGTTCTTGCTCGCTCCTTTACCCTTTACACATTTGCTGCTGCTTTGCTTGCCCTTTCCTATTACGCCTTTCTAGCTTCTGCCGCTGTGATTTCGGAGGACAGCCTCAACGTCGTCATTCTTGCTTTCTCCTCCAGGAGCGATAGACAGATAGACTCTCTCTCTCTCTACAATGACCTCTTTAGAGCTGTGTACGCTGCTCTTACCTTTCAGGCCCTTCTCTTAGGCTTGAGAGGCTTGCTAGTCCTGCTTTGCTGGTCAACGGCTTGAATGCAAACTGTACGGGGAAAAAAATAAATAAATAAAACAAATACTTTAAGAAATTCAAGAATCAACCGAAGAGCTAAATATTTATTCAGTTTAGCAAAGAAATCCCTGAAGCCACGCCATTTAAGTCCTTCACTTAGTCTCCATTTGTTTCTCATAAAATTGCCTGACCACAAAATCACGTGATTTGCCTCTTCCAAGCGCCAGGAATCCTCGACAAGATCCACCACATCCTCTTCCATATAAATTTCAGCTCTGACCTCTAATCAAACGACCTGAACATGCCCAGTCCGTATCTTCAGTGGACTGGAATGGATTACGTTGAACTCAATTCGTCTATGTTTGCATTGTTTAATAATTGATTCCGTTTTTATTTTATTTTACTTGCTGTAGTTTTTAGTTTTTTTTACTTTTAGTTTGTTTGACACATGATCACTCAGACAATTGTTTCTTTATTCATGTCAGTGGGAGATTTTTACAGATTTATTTAGCTTTTATGATTTCTAAACAGGTGTAGAAAGGTTTCGTATTTAATTTTGTTAAGTGTGAAAAAGAACTTTTAAGTTTTAGTTTGTTATTGAGTTGATCGCTCGATCACCCGTTTCTTTATTCGCGTCATTGGGTGTTTTGATCGCCCCACAGCTGGAAATGGAGTGTTCGCCGTGGTGATTTGTACATTACTGACACTCTATGCTCCTAATTGTATAAGCGTTATAGTGTTTTACAGGATAAGGATGATGTATGTATCAGCATGTGCCTGATTAATTTATTCTCGTTGAGAGGACATAGACTTGGCGTTTACTTGCACTCAGTGTGGCTCGCAGGCGTCGGCGATGTTTGTCTTCCAACCGACTTAACGTGAGTTGATTTATTGGCGAAGCGAAGGAATTGATGCCAAGGGCGAAAATGGAAAAGAAGAGAAATGGGCGTGTTGTTTTGGCTGGTGAGGGACGCCGGTAGGCGCGTAACCTCGGCCAAATTTGCCGGTGAGCTGCTTTTTCGAAGACGAACAATACCTAAGAGTTGCAGAAGACATGAAAATTAGAGTGGAAAAGCTGGTGTGCGCCTTCTTTGGCCTGCTGCCGGTGCCTTCTTTTAAATAACTCAGCGTTCGGGAGCCACTTTCAGCTTACTGCCATACCACCCACAAACGCTTCCCGATCTCAGTCCGATCACCGGAAGCCAAGCAGAAGCGGGTCTGAATTAGTACTTAGATGATGGGAGACACTCAGGGAATGCCAGAGTGCCGTAAGCTTTACTTCAGCTGCACTGAGTCAGCGAGCGCTGTTCTCCGAGGAGCTCGGCTAACAACACTTTCGTCTCCTTTACCCTTTTACATTTGCTGCTGCTTTCTTTACCCTTCTCAGTACCGCCTTTCTGCTTGCCGCTGTAGCGGAGGACAGCTCAACGTACGTCATTCTTGCTTTCTTCTCTCCAGGGTTTATAGACAGACCTTCTCTCTCTCTCTCTGCTGCCTCTTAGAGGCTGCGTTCTTCCCTCTACCCAACTCGGGCCCTTCTCTTCGACTCTGAGAGGTTGCAATCTTGCTTTGTCAGTCCAACCGCTTGAAATGCAAACTGCACCAGGAAAAAAAATAAATAAATAAAACAAATGATTTAAGAAATTCCAGAGAATCAACCTTGAAAAGAGCTAATTATTTATTACGTTTAAAGAAATCCTAAACACGGCAACTAAGTCCTTCAATGCTAGGGCCCCATTTATTTCCTCTAAAGGTGCCCTGACTACAAACTCAGTATTTGCTTTTTCAGCGTCAGAAATCCTCGGGCCTAAGATCCACTCACATCCACTTCTCCTATAGAATTCTCCTAGCTCTGACCTCTAACTCAAAACGGCTCCTGGAAATTACGTTGATCCATGTCTTCAGGATCAATGATTCGTTTAGATCCAATTGGTCTATACTTGCATTGTTTAATAATTGATTCTGTTTTTTATTTCATTTTACTTGTTGTAGTTTTTGTTTTTTAACTTTTAGTTTAGTTTGACACGATGATCCTCCGAGCGGTGTTCTTTATTCATGTCAGTAGGAGTTTTTTATTGATTTATTTAGATTTCTAAACAGGTGTAAGAAGGTTTTATTTAATTTTGTTCAGGTGTGAAAGAACTTTTAGAAGTTTTAGTTTGTTGCCAGGTGATCGCTCCGACGCCGTTTCTTTGTTCATGTCGATGGGTGTTTGATCGCCTTTGGCTGGAAATGGAGTGTTCATCGTGGTAGTTGTACATTACTGACACTCTGTGTCTCCAGATTGTATAGCGTTGAGTGCTTTGACAGGATATGGTTGAAATGTAAATAAAGGTGCTTCATTAATTTGATATCGTTGAGAAATAGACTTGCGTTTACTTGCACTCAGTGTGGCTTTGCATGGCGTCAGCGATGTTTGTCTTCCAACTGAATTAATGAGTTGATTTATTAAGGAAGGAAGGAATTGATGTAGGGACGGCGTGAGAAAAGAAGGGAATGGGCGTGTTGTTTTGGCGTGGTGAGGGGCGGGTGAAGCGCCGCGCTCGGCCAAGTTTGCGGTGGGGCGGCTTTTTCTCAGGCAGACAATGTCGAAGAGTTGCAGAAGACATGAAAAAGAGTGGAGGAAAAGCTGGTGTGCGTCTTTGGCCTGCTGCGGTGCCTTCTTTAAATAGCTCGCATTGGGGGCCACTTTGCTTGCGGCCATACCACCTGAGCACGCCCCGATCTCGTCCGATCTCGGAAGCTAAGCAGGGGCGGGCCTGGTTAGTACTTGGATGGAGACCGCCTGGGAATACCAGGTGCTGTAAGCTTTTGCTTTCTTCACCAGTCAGCGGCGCTCTTCTCCAGGGCCCGACTGTTCTTGCTCGCTCCTTTACCCTTTTACATTTGCTGCTGCTTTGCTTTGCCCTTCTCTGTGCCGCCTTTCTGCTTGCGTCAAGCTGTGACGGGAGGACAGCTCAACGTCGTCATTCTTGCTTTCTCCTCCAGGGAGCGATGAGACAGACCTTCTCTCTCTCTCTCTACAGCTGACCTCTTTAGAGCTACGCGTTCCTTGCAACTGGGCCCTTCTCTTCGACTTGAGAGGTTGCCAGTCTTGTTTGTCAGTCAACCGCTTGAATGCAAACTGCACCCCGGAGGAAAAAATAAATAAATAAATAAATAAACAAATTCCAAGAATCAACCGAAGAGCTAATTATTTATTCGTTTAAAGAAATCTGAAACGCACGACGCTTTAGAGTCATTCGACATTAGGCCCCATTTTGTTTCCTCTCGAGGTGCCTGATGACTAGTCGTCATTTGCCTTTTCCTCGTCAGGAATCCTCCAAATAAGATCCACCACATCCACTCTCCTGTAAATTTCAGCTCTGACCTAATCAAACGACCTGAACATGCTGATCCATGTCTTCAGGATCAATGATTAGTTGAACTCAATTGGTCTATGTTTGGCGTTGTTTAATATTTGATTCCGTTTTATTTCATTTTACTTGATATAGTTTTTTTACTTTTTTAGTTTTGTTTGACACGTGATGCGCTCTGAGCGGCGTTTCTTTGTTCATGTCATTGGGTGTTTTTATCGCCTTTAGCCAGAAATGGACTGTTTAGCGTGGTCGTACATTACTGACACTCTATGTCAGACCCGACAAACCTTTTCACTGTCCATTTACAGGAGAGTGGATGTGTAGTGGACCTTATTTGATTTCATTACGCCAGTAGTTCGGAGAACAGGGTATCAATGCTCGCACAGCGACCGTCACGTTGATCACTCCATTTCAGCTAAAGGCGATAAAACTCCCGTTTAAATAAACAAAGACACAGAAGACCAGTATCAGAAATACACTGATTTTGTAGTGCATTGAAATTAAATGCATTGAGACTTTGCATTGCTTTTGAACAATTGGGTTATTCAACATACCTTCTTAATTTAATGTTGTCATCCACATTTACCACAGTAAAGACATAAATGGTGGCATGAGGATGGAGAGATTCAAGCAGAGAAAAAAAACAGTATCTTAAATACACATATTTTGTGGTGCATTGGAAATTAAATGCATTGAGACTTTGCATTGCATTGAACATTAGGGTTATTCAACATACCTTGTTAATTTAATGTTGTCATCCACTTTTACCACGGTAAAAACTCAAACAGTGGCATGTAGATGAAATGTAGAAAAAAATACAGAAATCTTAGAAATACACAGATTTTATGCTTTTGAATAAAAAAATGTATTTTATTTCGTAATAAACATTTAAGTTACTGAACCTGCCTTGTTAGTTGGATGTTGTTATACAACCCACATTTACATAGTAAAAAGGCTCAAACAGTGAGAAATATTTGTAGATAAAGTGAACTGAACTGAACATGGTGTATACAAATCAGAAAAAATATTGGTTTATACTATAGTGAATGTTTGGGGTTTTTTTTACTGAAATTACCTAGTTCAGTTAATGTTAGTAACTTACTAACATTTACCACGGTAAAGACATAAACAGAGGCATTTAAATGAAATATAGAAAAGAGAGACACAGAAGGCCAGTATCAGAAATACACAGATTTTGTGGTGCATTGAAATTAAATGCATTGAGATTTTGCATTGCATTGAACAATTGGGTTATTCAAAATACCGTGTTAATTTAATGTTGTCATCCTTTTACCATGGTAAAAACTCAAACAGTGGCATGTAGATGAAATATATAAAGAGTCACAGAAGACCAGTATGACAAATTCACAGAGTTTGTGGTGCATTGAAATTAAATGCATTGAGACTTTGCATTGCATTGAACAATTGGGTTATTCAACATACCTTCTTAATTTAAGGTTTTCATCCACATTTATCATGGTAAAGACATAAACGGTGGCATGTAGATGGAGAGATTCAAGCAGACAAAAAAAAAAACAGTATCAGAAATACATTGATTTTGTAGTGCATTGAACAATTGGATTATTCAACATTCCTTGTTAATAACCCTTGACAACATTAAATTAACAAGTGCATTGCATTGAACATTAGGGTTATTCAACATACCTTCTTAATTTAAGGTTGTCATCCACATTTACCATGGTAAAGGCATAAACGGTGGCATGTAGATGGAGAGATTCAAGCAGACAAAAAAAGACCAGTATCAGAAATACATTGATTTTGTAGTGCATTCAAATTAAATGCATTGAGACTTTGCATTGCATTGAACAATTGGGTTATTCAACGTACCTTCTTAATTTAATGTTGTCATCCACTTTTACCATGGTAAAAACTCAAACACTTTTATGTAGATGAAATATATAAAGAGTCACAGAAGACCAGTATCAGAAATACACAGATTTTGTGGTGCATTGAAATTAAATGCATTGAGACTTTGCATTGCATTTAACATTTGTGTTATTCAACATACCTTGTTAATTTAATGTTGTCATCAACATTTACCACAGTAAAGACATAAGCGGTGGCATGTAGATGGAGAGATTCAAGCAGAGAAAAAAACAGTATCAGAAATACACAGATTTTGTGGTGCATTGAAATTAAATGCATTGCGACTTTGCATTGCATTAAATAATTGGGTTATTCAACATACTGTGACGGGTGAAGAAACACACAGCAAGGAGGGCTCAAGTGAAAATCCCGGAGGGTGGATTTTATTCAGAAAGCAAAAATGACAAAAGAAGTACGGGTAGAAAGTGCTGGTCCGTGGGATACGTGCTCCGGTGCTCGTTCTCTTTCTTCGTGGTGCAGAGTGAAGTGCGTGCCGTGGGGGTGCCGGCTGACCAGTCTACACGCTGCTTTCATGGGGACAAGAGAAGAGTGCGTTAGAGTTAGCGTTAGAGTTCATGGAGGCAAAAGCTCACTGACAGCATGCTGCGTAGCCTTTTATCCTCCTCCGCTGATGAGAGCGACAGCTGAGACCGGTCAGCCTGTCGCGAGTGCATGCACGTGCTCCTCGTTGTTTACCAGGCGCGACGCTGATGGCTGCCGGGGCTGCGTCCACCTCCCTAAGTGTCGTCCTGGTCCTGAAATGAAACGTGCCGTTAGGGAGAAGCCGGGGGTGGCGGGAGTGACCCCTGACAGACCTGCAGCGTAAAGCTGCCCAGATCCGAGAGGGCTCATCCACGCATTGGCGTTCGCCGCTCCAGCTCGGTGGCGCAACAAAGTTGAAGTCCTGGAGCGCTAGGAACCACCAGGTCACCCTACGTTGGTTTCCTTGCCCGGGCCATCCATTGCAGTGGGGCGTGAGTCGGTGAGGAGGTGAACTTCCGGACAAGGAGGTAATACCGCAGCTCCAGGACCGCCCACTTGACGGCCAGGGCCTCCTTTTCTACCGCCGCGTAGTTTCTCTCGGCTGGGGACAGCTTTCGACTGATGTATAAGACTGGATGCTCCTCGCCTCCCGGATTTGGGAGAGAACTGCCCCAACCCGTGATCGGAGGCATCCGCCTGTAACAGAAAGGGGCAGCTGAAATCCGGCACTCGAAGGACCGGTTCGATGTTAGCGCCTTCTCGATCTTCCGGAACGCCTCCTCGGTCTCGGGTGTCCACTTTATCTTCTCCGGCTGCCCCTTCCTGGTTAGGTCCGTCAGGGAGGCGGCTAAAGAGGAGAAGTTGGGGATAAAACAACGATAGTAGCCCGCCAACCCCAGAAAGGCTCGTACCTGGGTTTTGTGAGGGGCCTCGCATTCTTGACCGCTTCCACCTTGTCTTCCTGGTGCCGGATAAGGCCCCTCCCGACTTGGTAACCCAGGTACCTTGCTTCAGACAGTGCCAGGTGACATTTCCTGGGGTTGGCTGTGAGCCCAGCCCTCCGGAGTTCAGACAGCACCCTCCGCAAGCGCTCTAGGTGGTCCTCCCAGGTCTCCGAGTGGATGACAACGCCAGTCCAGATAGGCCGCGGCGTAGCTCTGATGGGGAGGGAGGACAACGCCCATCATATGCTGGAAGGTTGCGGGGGCCCCGTGAAGTCCGAAGAAAATGCAGTTTTAGGTCTTGAGGACTTAGAGAGGGGTACCTGCCAGTAGCCTTTTGTCAGGTCAAGTGTAGAGATGTACCGGGCCCTTCCCAGTCAGTCCAACAACTCGTCCACACGGGCATGGGGTACTCGCCAAACTCGGAGACCTCGCTCAACCGGCGAAATCGTTGCAGAAGCGCCCGAGAACTGGACCGACCAGGTGCTGGAGCCCCTTCTGGGCAGCCGAAAGATGGGGGTTGGTGTCAACAACCACGGGACCGGTAGTCAAGGCCGGAGACTTGGCCCTCGTTCCCTCCACCTCTTGGAGGAGGTTGACGTGGTAGATCTGGTCGGCTCATCGACGGTCGGGCTGGTGTATTCGGCACGTAACGGGGCGAAGTTTTCCCATTACCGTGCAGGGCCCCTGCCACGCCGCCAGGAACTTACAGGCTGCCGTAAGAACGAGGACCAAGACCTTGTCTCCAGGCTGGAATTCCTGTGGTTGGGCTGCCCGGTTGTAGTCTCGTTGTTGGGCCTGTTGAGCTTTTACACAGGTGGTCCCGGACTAATGGCATGACGCGTCTATCCGGTCCCTCATCCCTTGACGTGCTCCACAACGCGCACGATGGGCTGCCGGCTGTTGCTTCTCCGAGCCTCCTTGGCGACGTCCAGGAGGCCCGAGGCTGTCGGCCAAAGAGGAGTTTGAAGGGCGTGAACCCGTTGAGGCTTGGGGAACCTCCCCGGATGCCGAAGAGTATATACGGCAGCATCAAGTCCCAGTCCCGTCTGTCTTCTTCGCCACCACATCTCGGAGCATCTGTTTGAGTGTCTGGTTGAACCTCTCAACCAGGCCAGTCCGTCTGTGGGTGGTAGACCGTGGTCCTCAACTGTTTTACTTGCAGCAGCCGGCAGAGGTCAGCCATTAGCCGGGACATGAAGGGGGTAATTTGATCGGTCAGGATCTCGGCTGGTATGCCGACCGGCTGAAGAGGAGGAACAGCTCCTTGGCGACACCTTCGCAGTGGCCTTCCGAGAGGGTACCGCTTGGGGAAACGGGTGGCGAAGTCGAAGATAACGCAGCACGTGTTCGTGGTCCCCGGGCGGACTTCTCGCAACGGGCCCCACTAGGTCCATCCCGATGCGCTCGAAGGAGCACGCGTCGATGATGGGTAGCGAATGAGATGACTGGGGAAGAGGCGAGGCGTCGTTAGCTGGCACGTCGGGCAGGCCTGGCAGAACCATTTCACCTCAGCATCGAGACCTGGCCAGTGAAACCAGTCCCAATTCTTTGCGCCGTGTTGGCGGCCCCAGTCGGTGTCCGCCATCGGATGGGAGTGGGCCAGCTCTAATATTGCCTCAGTCTTTGTTTTTGGGACAACCAACAGCAGCTTCTCCTCCTCCGCTGGGCGACACAGTACAACAGGCCATTTTTCACCACAAAATGTGGGAGAGGATGGGGCCTTGGCTGCACGTCCTGTCCCTCTACAACGCGCACTTGCGCCAACAGTGTTTAAGGCGGTCGTCTTCCTTTTGGGCCTTGGCGAATGAGCCCCCAGATACCTGTTGGAACACATCAAAAACAGGTTAGAACTCTGGGAGGGGGTCTCTCCTTCTCTCCGCTGTCTGAGGCCAGTAATGCCGGGCGTGTCCGTGGCACGCGGGGCTGGCCGTGGTTGTTGGCGGTTCCACTGGGGTCGGCAGGCTGAGTGGGGCGGCGAGCAGGTGATCAAATCCCGGCCAGTCCTTCCCAACAAGATTGGTACTGGTAGGTCCTTCACCACCCCGACTTGCACTGTCCAGGTCCCTGGCTTGGCGAGATATCAACGCGTTGAGCCAGAACTTGCAGAGTGTCCCGTGCACACAGGTGATGGGAAGGAGTTTCTTCTTCTTCTCCGTGCAGGGGCCAGGATGTTCGCGCGCACCAGGGTGACTGTGCTGCCCGAGTCCAGCAGAGCCCGGAAGGATTTCCGCTCACCTGGACCTTGGCCTCCGGGCCCCCTTGGGCGGCTCGTGGTGCACGCGATGCAGCCGGCCAGCCATGCAGGTGCAGGGGTGCGGATCTTCCGTTGGCATGGGTTCATCACGCGGAGAGGGAACCGCCGCCTGCTGACTGGTCTCAACCTGCCCTCTGGCGCGCGCCGCTCCTGGACCACCTCCGGGAAAGGCAGCGCTCTCCCCCAGGCTCCGATATTGGGCGCGTCCGCCAGTTCCACTGCCTCGACGAGCTCGTTGGTTGTGGCTGGGTTCCGCATTTTGACCCCTGTCTGTGAGCGCGGGTAAGGCCTCTCAAAAATCGATCCACCACCACGCGCTCCACCACCTGACCTGTGGTTGGGGACCCGTCTAGAAGCCAGTGTTGGGCGAGGTGCGTGAGCTCGGTGCTGCTTGCGCGGGCAGGAAGGCGTGGGTTATACTCCCAGCTGTGAAACTGTTGGGCCGTGGCTACCGGCGAGAGGCCGAGTTGGGGAGAGGATTTCTCGGCGCACTTCTTGGTAGCTTTCTGCGCTTCGCACGGAACGGCGAAATATGCGCTCGCGCCTCGCCGCCGGTTAAGAGGGGGCTAGTATCCGCGCCCACTCTCGGGTGCCAACCCTCTGCGTTAAACTGTAGTCTCAAACATTTTCGGCACGCCTCTGGATCATCATCCGCGGACATTTTCGCAGCAGTTTGGTGGCTTGGGCTCGGGGTCCGCAGCGAATCTGTTGGGCAGCGGCGGATCGTAGGGCGGCGAGCTCCCGCCCCGCTTTCGCCCTGTCGAGCAGCCAAGTGCTCCATGATTTGTTGCTGGAGGACGCTAACCTCAGTGAGCCGTTGTATCAGTTCCTCCATGGCGGGAGGAGCGCTACACCACGTGGTAAACTAAAAGGGGGCAGAGAAAAAATATATATATAAGGAAGCGAAGACGAGATCACTTGCCGGTGTTTCTTCACACTTTGCTCGCATTCTCCACCAGTGTGACGGGTGAAGAAACACACAGCAAGGAGGGCTCAAGTGAAAATCCCGGAGGGTGGATTTTATTCCAGAAAGCAAAAAATGACAAAAGAAGTACGGGTGAAAGTGCCGGTCCGTGGGATACGCGTGCTCCGGTGCTCGTTCTCTTTCTTCGTGGTGCAGAGTGAAGTGCGTGCCGTGGGGTGCCGGCTGACCAGTCTACACACTGCTTTCTGCGGGGACAAGAGTCATGGAGGCAAAGCTCACTGACAGCATGCCGCGTAGCCTTTTATCCTGGCCCGCTGATGAGCGACAGCTGAGACCGTCAGCCTGTAATGAGTGCATGCATGTGCTCCTCGTTGTTTACCAGGCGCACGCTGATGGCTGCTTCGGACGTTCGTCACAATACCTTCTTAATTTAATGTTGTCATCTACTTTTACCACTGTAAAAACTCAAACAGTGGCATGTGGATGAAAAACATACAAAGAGACACAGAAGACCAGTATCAGAAATACACAGATTTTGTGGTGCATTGAAATTAAATGCATTGAGACTTTGCATTGCATTGAACAATTGGGTTATTCAACATACCTTCTTAATTTAATGTTGTCATCCACTTTACCACGGGTAAAAACTCAAACAGTGGCATGTGGATGAAACATACAAAGAGACACAGAAGACGAATATCAGAAATACACAGATTTTGTGGTGCATTGAAATTAAATGCATTGAGACTTTTGCATTGCATTGAACATTTGTGTTATTTAACATACCTTCTTAATTTAATGTTGTCATCCACATTTACCACGGTAAAGACATAAATGGTGGCATGTAGATGGAGAGATTCAAGCAGAGAAAAAAACAGTATCAGAAATACACAGATTTTGTGGTGCATTGAAATTAAATGCATTGAGACTTTGCATTGCATTGAACATTTGTGTTATTCAACATACCTTGTTAATTTAATGTTGTCATCCACTTTTACCACGGTAAAAACTCAAACAGTAGCATGGATGGAGAGATTCAAGCAGAGAGAGAAGCGATTTCAGGCTAGAAGAGAAGGACACCAGCGCGTAAGTCTTTTATACCTATTGCTGTGTGTTGTTCAAATTATTTCTCTCTGTTTGGAGAGAATATTTGCGTTTCCCTACTTATTTGTAGTGTGTAGTTTAGTTGTGCTGTACTTTAAATGGTTGTAAATTGTTTGCATCTGAGCTATTAAGAGCACTTAAGTGTGAAGGCGTTAGTTTCGTTTTTCCTGATCGACCTCCTGATTGGCTACTGCCTGGGCAAATTAGAACTAGCTTTCCGCTGTTTCCACTGCATGCACTTTGTATTTATTTGTTGAGTGTGCGCTGGCGCGAAAGCGTCAGCGGAAGCGTCCAGGGCTCGCGTTCAGTCTCCTCTTGTGAAGACTACGAGAGTAAAGACATACGACTTTTCCTGCGCGACTTTAACTGAGCAACGCACTTAAGTACATTTTCCTTCATTCTCTTACACATCTTCACTTCCTCTTTTCTACCTCTATCATGTGTCTCCAACTCATTCCGGTTGTCTCTCGACCTCGCCCTAACAACACACGCAGACGACAATGCACTCCTACTAACCTACGCTCTGTGCCTACATCCTCTACTAAACCCCTATCTTTCTCTGTTGGTCTGTGGAATTGCCAGTCAGCTGTCAACAAAGCTGACTTCATTTCTGCTTTTTCTTTACATTCTTCACTCAACATTCTGGGATTGACGGAGACTTGGATTCGTCCAGAAGACTCAGCAACCCCAGCAGCTCTAGCCTACAATCACTCTTTCTCACACACACCTCGTCAGGTTGGCAGGGGTGGGGGCACTGGTCTGCTCATCCCAAACAATTGGAAATATTCAACCCACTCACTTGTATGTAATTACATCTCTTTTGAATTTCATGCTATCACAGTTACTACTCGACACAAAATTCCACATAGTGGTAATCTACCGCCCCCCTGGACATATTCTAGACACCTTCCTAGAGGAGCTGGATGGATTATTGTCATCTTTTACAGACGAAGGCACTCCACTCCTACTCTTCGGGGACTTCAACATTCATTTTGACAAACCTTACGCTCACGACTTCCATTCACTTCTAGCTTCATTTGACCTCAAACGCCTTATCACGACAAGCACCCACAAATCAGGCAACCAGCTTGATTTAATTTACACACGCAGTTGTACTGCAGACACCATTTCAGTACAACCGCTTCACATCTCTGACCATTTCCTTCTTACATTTAAACTGCATTTTCCTATCTCTGTGCAACCAACCCCTATACCGGTTACTTTCCAGCGTAACCTTCGTTCCTTTCTCCCCTTCCATCTCTCCTCTGCTGTGTCCTCCTCCTTCCCCTCACCTACCCATTTCTTTTCTTTGGATGTGAATGCAGCTACAGATACCTTGTTCAGTACTCTAACCTCCTGTCTAGATGACATCTGCCCTCTCTCCTCCAGGCCAGCACGGACTGCCTCCTCTAGCCCCTGGTTGTTTGATGTTCTCCGTGAGCATCGGGTCAAACTCAGGCAGCGGAGAAGAAAGTGGCGCAAATCTAAAGATCTGTCAGACCTGAGCAGGTATCAGACTTTGCTTTCTTCCTTCTCTGGCGAAATCCATACGGCCAAATCATCATACTTCCAAAACAAGATCAACAACACTTCAGACACACGTAAGCTCTTCACGTCATTTAACTCCCTGCTCTATCCTCCCACCACCTCCCACCACCTCAATATCACCTGACGATTTTGCCACATTTTTTACAAACAAAACAAAAGCGATCAGTAGCCAGTTCTCAGCCCCCAACGCACAACCTTCAACCAACCACATCGACTACCGATTCTCCACTTTCTCCTTCTGCTCCTCACTGAGGCAGAAGTATCCAAACTTCTCCTCTCCAGCCATCCAACAACATGTCCGCTAGACCCCATACCCTCTCATCTTCTGCAAGCAATCTCCCCCACAGTCTTGCTGGCACTCAAGCACATCATCAACACATCTCTCCTCACAGGCACCTTCCCCACAGCATTTAAGCAGGCTTGGGTAACCCCACTGCTCAAAAAGCCCACTTTAAACACTTCCCTTACTGATAACTACAGGCCAGTCTCTCTTCTTCCATTCATAGCGAAAACACTTGAAAGAGTGGTTTTCAACCAGGTATCACTGTTTCTTTCGCAAAACATCAAACTGGACCATAACCAATCAGGTTTCAGGTGCGGCCATTCAACTGAGACTGCGCTGCTCTCAGTCACGGAAGCCCTGCGGACTGCAAGAGCTGAATCCAAATCATCAGTTCTCATTCTGCTGGATCTATCCGCTGCTTTTGACACTGTGAATCATCAGATCCTGCTGTCTACCCTCTCATCACTGGGCATCTCTGGGATCCCACTTTGTTGGTTCGAATCCTATCTCACTGGTAGGTTTTTTAGGGTGGCCTGGGGAGGAGAAGTATCCACAGCACATCAACTGGTCACTGGGGTTCCTCAGGGATCGGTTCTTGGACCCCTCCTCTTCTCCATTTACACTACATCACTGGGCCCCATCATACAGGCTCACGGCTTCTCCTACCACTGCTACGCCGATGACACACAGCTCTACCTCTCTTTTCATCCAGACGATCCAACGGTAGCTACTCGGATCTCGGGTTGCCTGGCGGACATCTCGGCATGGATGCAAGAGTACCACCTACAGCTCAACCTGACAAAGACTGAGCTGCTTGTATTGCCTGCCACTCCAACTACACAGCATGACTTCACCATCCAGCTAGGTTCTTCGTCAATTACCCCATCAACCTCAGTCAGAAATCATGGTGTAATCCTCGATGACCAACTAACCTTCAAAGATCACATTGCAAAGACTGCTCGATCCTGCAGGTTTGCATTACACAACATCAGAAAGATCAGGCCCTTTCTAACAGAGCAAGCTGCACAGCTACTTGTCCAGGCCCTTGTCATTTCTAGACTGGACTACTGCAATGCTCTTCTGGCTGGACTTCCATCAAACACAATAAAACCTCTACAAATGATTCAGAATGCAGCAGCACGGCTGGTATTCAATGAGCCCAAGAGAACCCATGTTACACCTCTCTTTATCTCCTTACATTGGCTACCGATTGCAGCTCGCATCAAGTTCAAGGCATTGATGCTTGCATAAAGAACAACCACAGACTCGGCACCGGTCTACTTCCACTCACTATTACAAATCTACACGCTGTCTAGAAGTCTGAGATCTCCTAGCAAGCGACGCTTCGTGGTACCATCTCAAAGAGGCTTGAAATCACTCTCCAGAACTTTCTCGTTCTCTGTTCCTGGCTGGTGGAACGATCTTCCCGTACATATCCGGAATGCTGGATCTCTGTCAATCTTTAAGAAACTGCTGAAAACTCACATCTTTCAGCAATACCTGACCTCATCATTAAAAAAAAATATATATATATATATATATATATATATATATATATCTCTCAATGTCTCTGTCTCACTTCTCCTCCCCTTGTTTATTCCTTCCCTTCTGGCATGTACTAATTTGAACACTCCCTGTGACTGGGTGTTATAAGCACTTACTCTGTCTGTTTGTCTCTCAAAAATGAATCGCTGTTGTACTCTCAATTGTAAGTCGCTTTGCATAAAAGCGTCTGCCAAAATAACTAAATGTAAATGTAAATGTAAAGACATAAATGGTGGCATGTAGATGGAGAGATTCAAGCAGAGAAAAAAAAACAGTATCAGAAATACACAGATTTTGTGGTGCATTGAAATTAAATGCATTGAGACTTTGCATTGCATTGAACAATTGGGTTATTCAACATACCTTGTTAATTCAACGTTGGCATCCACTTTTACCACGGTAAAAACTCAAACAGTGGCATGAGGATGAAATATATAAAGAGTCACAAAAGACAGTATCAGAAATACATTGATTTTGTAGTGCATCAAAATGAAATGCATTGAGACTTTGCATTGCATTGAACATTAGGGTTATTCAACATACCTTGTTAAATTAATGTTGTCATCCACTTTTACCACGGTAAAAAGTCAAACAGTGGCATGTAGATGAAATAAAAAAAGAGACGCAGAAGACCAGTATCAGAAATACACAGATTTTGTGGTGCATTGAAATTAAATGTATTGAGACTTTGCATTGCATTATCATGGTAAAGACATAAACGGTGGCATGTAGATGGAGAGATTCAAGCAGACAAAAAAAAACAGTATCAGAAATACATTGATTTTGTAGTGCATTGAACAATTGGATTATTCAACATTCCTTGTTAATAACCCTTGACAACATTAAATTAACAAGTGCATTGCATTGAACATTAGGGTTATTCAACATGCCTTCTTAATTTAAGGTTGTCATCCACAATTACCACGGTAAAGGCATAAACGGTGGCATGTAGATGGAGAGATTCAAGCAGACAAAAAAAAGACCAGTATCAGAAATACATTGATTTTGTAGTGCATTGAAATTAAATGCATTGAAATTTTGCATTGCATTGAACAATTGGGTTATTCAACATACCTTGTTAATTTAATGTTGTCATCCACTTTTACCACGGTAAAAACTGAAACAGTGGCATGTAGGTGGAGAGATTGAAGCAGAGAAAAAAATCAGTATCAGAAATACACAGATTTTGTGGTGCATTGAAATTAAATGCATTGAGACTTTGCATTGCATTGAACAATTGGGTTATTCAACATACCTTCTTAATTTAATGTTGTCATCTACTTTTACCACGGAAAAAAATAAACAGTGGCATGAGGATGTAATATATAAAGAGTCACAGAAGACGAGTATCAGAAATACATTGATTTTGTAGTGCATTGAAATTAAATGCATTGAGACTTTGCATTGCATTGAACAATTGGGTTATTCAACATACCTTGTTAATTCAACGTTGGCATCCACTTTTACCATGGTAAAGACATAAATGGTGGCATGTAGATGGAGAGATTCAAGCAGAGAAAAAAAAACAGTATCAGAAATACACAGATTTTATGGTATATAACAAAAAATAGCGATTTTATATCGTAATACATTTTTTGTTTACTGCACTTACCTTGTTAATGTTAATGTCCATTACCATGGCAACGTGGCTAAAACAGAGTAAAGATTACAACACAACTGTGTTCCAAAACATGATGTCATAATTACAATAATAGAATGTTCAGGTGCAACTGAACATGGTGTATACAAATTAGAAAAATATTGGTTTATACTATAGTGAATGTTTGGGTTTTTTTTCTGAAATTACCTTGTTCAGTTAATGTTAGTAACTTACTCACATTTACCACGGTAAAGACATAAACAGATGCATCTAAATGAAATACAAAAAGAGACACAGAAGGCCAGTGTCAGAGGTACACTGATTTTGCGGTGCATTGAAATGAAATGCATTGAGATTTTGCATTGCATTGAACAATTGGGTTATTCAACATACCTTGTTAATTTATTGTTGTCATCCACTTTTACCACGGTAAAAAGTCAAACAGTGGCATGTAGATGAAATATAGAAAGAGACACAGAAGACCATTATCAGAAATACACAGATGTTGTAGTGCGTTGAAATTAAATGCATTGAAACTTTGTATTGCATTGAACAATTGGGTTATTCAACATACCTTGTTAATTTAATGTTGTCATCAACATTTACCACGGTAAAGACATAAATGGTGGCATGTAGATGGAGAGATTCAAGCAGACAAAAAAAGATCAGTATCAGAAATACATTGATTTTGTAGTGCATTGAAATTAAATGCATTGAAATTTTGCATTGCATTGAACAATTGGGTTATTCAACATACCTTGTTAATTTAATGTTGTCATCCACTTTCACCACGGTAAAAACTGAAACAGTGGCATGTAGGTGGAGAGATTGAAGCAGAGAAAAAAAGACCAGTATCAGAAATACACAGATTTTGTGGTGCATTGAAATTAAATGCATTGAGACTTTGGATTGCATTGAAAATTTAGACTATTAAACATACCTTGTTAATTTAATGTTGTCATCCACTTTCACCACGGTAAAAACTCAAACAGTGGCATGTGGATGAAACATACAAAGAGACACATAAGACCAGTATCAGAAATACACAGATTTTGTAGTGCATTGAAAATTAATGCATTGAAACTTTGTATTGCAATAAAGAATTGGATTATTCAACATACCTTGTTAATTTAATGTTGTCATCAACGTTTACCACGGTAAAGACAAAAACGGTGGCATGTAGATGGAGAGATTGAAGCAGAGAAAAAAAGACCAGTATCAGAAATACAATGATTTTGTATTGCATTGAAATTAAATACATTGAGATTTTATATTGCATTGAACAATTGGGTTATTCAACATACCTTGTTCATTTAATGTTGTCATCCACTTTTACCATGGTAAAAACTCGAACAGTGGCATGTAGATGAAATATATAAAGAGACACAGAAGACCAGTATCAGAAATACACTGATTATGTGGTGCATTGAAATTAAATGCACTGAGACTTTGCATTGCATTGAACAATTGGGTTATTCAACATACCTTGTTAATTCAACGTTGGCATCCACTTTTACCACGGTAAAAACTCAAACAGTGGCATGAGGATGAAATGTAGAAAGAGACACAGAAGACCATTATCAGAAATACAGATGTTGTAGTGCGTTGAAATTAAATGCATTGAAACTTTGTATTGCATTGAACAATTGGGTTATTCAACATACCTTGTTAATTTAATGTTGTCATCAACATTTACCACGGTAAAGACATACAGTCTTAGAAATACACAGATTTTATGCTTTTGAATGAAAAAAAATTTATTTTATTTTGTAATAAACATTTGGGTTACTGAACCTGCCTTGTTAGTTGGATGTTGTTATACAACCCACATTTACATGCGTAAAGTCTCAAACAGTGTATGTAGATAAAGTATAAAGTATAAAAGAGACACAGAAGACCAGTATCAGAAATGCACTGATTTTATGGTATATAACGAAAAAAATAGCGATTTTATATCGTAATACATTTTTTGTTTACTGCACTTACCTTGTTAATGTTAATGTCCATTACCATGGCAACGTGGCTAAAACAGAGTAAAGATTACAACACAACTGTGTTCCAAAACATGATGTCATAGTAACAATAATAGAATGTTCAGATGCAACTGAACATGGTGTATACAAATTAGAAAAATTATTGGTTTATACTATAGTGAATGTTTGTTTTTTTTTTACTGAAATTACCTTGTTCAGTTAATGTTAGTAACTTACTCACATTTACCACGGTAAAGACATAAACAGAGGCATTTAAATGAAATATAGAAATAGACACAGAAGGCCAACATACCTTGTTAATTTAAGGTTGTCATCCATATTTACCACGGTAAAAACTCAAACAGTGGCATGTAGATGAAATGTAGAAAAAAATACAGAAGTCTCAGAAATACACAGATTTTATGCTTTTGAATGAACAAATTTGATTTTATTTTGTAATAAACATTTGGGTTACTGAACCTGCCCTGTTAGTTGGATGTTGTTATACAACCCACATTTACCGCGGTAAAGGCTCAAACAGTGGTATGTAGATAAAGTATAAAGTAGAAAAAGAGACATAGAAGACCAACATCAGAAATGCACTGATTTTATTGTGTACAAGGAAAAAAATAGCGATTTTATATCGTAATAAATTTTTTGTTTACTGCACTTACCTTGTTAATGTTAATGTCCATTACCATGGCAACATGGCTAAAACAGAGTAAAGATTACAACACAACTGTTTTTCAAAACATGATGTCATAATAATAATAATAATAATAATAATAATAATAATAATAACAGAACGTTCAGGTGCAACTGAACATGGCTTGCTGTTCGGTGTGTTCATTTTACATCATAGTATGTTACACACAGTCCGCTGTTAATCCTACCAAACAGCTTTAAGGTAGTAGGCTTCAAAGCATGTGACTGTAAATGAGTTTGGAAACATGGCAAGTCAGCATTGATAGTCAGTAAATAATGATATCACGAAATAATCGTGAGAAAAAACGCGTCGACCCTAAACAAACAGCGACTTCAAATCACAAAAAATAAGCAGATCTTGAAATGTATTATTCAAAAAGATTTAAGTCAACTATAGTTACATAAGCGTCACCGTGTCATCGATGAAAACAACTCAGAGTAAACTTACAGAAACCGCCAAATTTCCAAACAGCCTGAATCGAATCTTAGAGCGGAGTGAATGATTCAATGATTCACTCATGTCCATCCGTTCATTCTACCATTTTATTGATCTGTCGTTCTAAGAGATATTAAAGCCTAAATAGCAAATAAATATCATGCCTAAAATATTTTATAGCCTAATGTTTTTTTAAGCTTTAGTGTCCTTGTAAATGTAAAATAGTTACATATCACATTCCATTGCATTATGAAATAATACATACAGGTTTATAATGACATAAGTGTGTCAATGTTCATTTTTGGTGAACGACTATTCATTTAATGGGGTTTCCTGCTTCCGGCTTGCGACTATTCGGACGCTCTTGCTTACTGCTCCGAGCTTTGCTTCTTTTTATCTACTTTTATCTACTTTTATCTACTTTTTTTTTCTGATTTTACTAAGTTTTAACTTCAGCATATAGCACAGTGCTCAAACAACACATATTTGGCAAAAACTTTCGGGATTGCAATAATAGCTACTACGAAGAACTAGATTATCTGCCTCCCGCTGCTAGCAGCTTACATTCCGGAGACGGGAAAACACAGCTTCCTATCTTCAACAAACAAGAAAGAAAATGCCTCTTCTGGAATCTACTTGCTGCACAAACTGCCACAGACTGCTACAAAGGATTGTGGCTCTTGAAACGAAGTTACTTGCTGGACTCCCAAAACAAGCAGATCACACAGCAGATCATCACGGACCCCCTCAGCCCATAGCCGGTGAGTCCTGTGAATCAAATCAATCTCAACAGTATACAAATGTAGCGAATCAAGCTAAAGCTGATCAACACACAAATCAGTGGCAAAGACAGGGAGCGAGACCCAAAGGCACTCGAGACATCAGACTGTCACGAGTATCTCATATTGCCGCTGTGGCATCATCTACCCCAGACATGGCTATGAGAAGGATTGAAAAAACTGGTATTTTACCACCCCCTGTACAGCTCGAGAACAGATTTGAATCTTTAACGAATTTGGGTGAGGAATCCCCGAAAGTGACTGAGCAGGAGTCATATCAGCCAGTAGCTAACACCGCTACAAACAGGCGCTCAAGGTCGAGCAGACAGCGGCGTTCAGATCACAGAGCAGCCGAGCCCAGAACTCTGATAGTCGGAGACTCCATTATCAGAAACGTCAGGAGCAGAACGACAACTACATGCTGCTTTCCTCAAGCGACCGTCTCTGATGTAAACTATGGACTTCAGAACGTTCTAATGAAGCACAAGACTGCAAAACGAGTCATCATCCATGTGGGGAAGAATGACATTCGTAAGGAGCAATCAGAACTCCTGAAGAGGGACTTCAGTGAACTTATCGAAACACTTCAAAGAGTTGAAGTCCAGTCGTTCATCAGTGGACCACTCCCAGCAAGGGGAACAAACATGTTTTCACGGCTGCTTGGACTGAATACTTGGCTACAAAGAACCTGCAGTCAAAAAGGAGTCAACTTCATCGACAACTTCAATCTGTTCTGGGGACACAGACAACTGTTTAAACTGGATGGCCTTCACCCAAACAAACTTGGTGCGAGAGTGTTAAAGGACAACATCTATTTTTCACTCCGTCATCCATCAGCAGAGTCTGCCAGTCCACTCAACATGAATGGCACACACACACCTGGACAAAGTATGGATGACGACAGGACTTCATATCAGCCTCAGAGTCATCATCTGGTCGACACATCCCACAAGGACACTGAAAACACCACAGAGCCACAACAAGCACTGTTTGTGGACACTATCACGGTTGAGCCCTGCCCGCAGAGCCCATCACAGACACAATGTGACGCACAACAACGGCTCCAGGACTCAGAGCCGAAGGACGACTCTCTGGTAATCAGCCAGGAAGCCAGGACAGCATAATTCTGCCACGGAAACACCAATGCTCTGTTTACCAGAGACATTATCCCTCTCTCAAGCATCGCCACTTCTCAGCTTCTCACAAAAATGGAGGAACTGGTGGCTAAAACCAGACTCTCCCACTCCTTTGCTGCGAGCCCCAGTTATCAACTACAAAACGGCGGGCACCACCGCCTCCAAGGCCGCTGGGCCCAGCTCGCCCTCCTCCAGCGAGAGCTCTTCGGCCGCTGCGACAACGTCAGGCCATCCCTCCTCCATCTGCAGCTGGTAAAGCAAAAACAACTGATAACAGCTCTCAGTGATGTGTTTGGGTCCCGCAACTACAGCAAAAACTTTCAGGGATGTTTAGAAAACAAGCGGGAACCCAGTGTGTCTCTCACTATCTCCGTCTTATTACAGGATAGAAAGTCTAAGGCCTTTTCAAGGCGTACAGCTGACAAATCTAATCTGCGGCCCATTAGACAACAAACTCAGACTTCTATAGAAACAAAAGTACTACCATCAAGCTAGCATTATTAAATGTTCGATCACTAAAAAACAAATCATTTGTGATCAATGATTTAATAATTACAAACAATCTGGATTTTATGTTTCTAAATGAAACATGGCTTGAAGAAAGCTGCAGTGCAACAGTGCTCAATGAAACAGCCCTCCCAACTTCACTTATATGAATGTTTGCAGAGTTGACAAGAGAGGGGGTGGGGTTACTGCTCTCTTTAAAGATGTCTTTCAGTGCAAACAAGTGTCATTTGGTCAGTACTTGTCATTTGAATATCTAGGGATTGTGTTGAAAGGTGCTCCACGCATCCTGTTTATCATTATTTACAGGCCTCCAAAATATTCTCCAGCCTTTGTTGAAGAGTTCACAGAATTGTTATCAATGATTTGTTCAGAATTTGACTGTTTTGTGATTGCAGGGGATTTTAATATCCACATAGAAAATGCAGAAATCAAAACTACAAAAGAATTTGTAACCGTTTTAAACACTTTTGAGCTGATTCAGCATGTGCATGGACCTACACATTACCATGGGCACACGCTAGATTTACTCATTAGTAAGGGTTTACAGCTTTCGTCCATTGTTATCAAGGATGTAGCACTGTCTGATCACTTCTGTATTTTCTTTGATATATTGATCTCTGCTACCACTGAATCCAGATCTGTCACTGTCAGAAAGAGATGCATTAATGAGAACACAAGTGTGCTATTTATGAAGGCTGTTTCTTCAATGCCAAGCATTTCTGCCGACTGCGTTGATCTTCTCCTAGAGTCCTTTGACTCAAAAGTTAAGAATGTCATGGATGACATTGC
Organism: Puntigrus tetrazona; assembly: GCF_018831695.1. NCBI lineage: Eukaryota > Metazoa > Chordata > Actinopteri > Cypriniformes > Cyprinidae > Puntigrus > Puntigrus tetrazona. The sequence continues at coordinate 113,137 of NW_025048307.1, read as the reverse complement.
ACCTGTGAAAGTCAGTAAGAAGACTGGCAGACAAAAGTCATGTTGGAAAATCAACAGCAGTGCAGATCATGAAAAGGCAATGCAGAAAGGCTGAGCGGACGTGGCGGAAGACAAAACTTGAAATCCACTATAGCATCTATAAAGACAGCCTGCATGCTTTTAATGTGGAATTAGCCACAGCACGACAGAAGTTTTTCTCAAACCTTATAAATAGTAACCTGAACAACACCCGCACTCTTTTTGCTACGGTTGAGAGACTGACAAACCCCCCAAGTCAGATTCCCAGTGAAATGCTTTCTGACAGCAAATGCAATGAGTTTGCCTCATTCTTTTCTGAGAAGATCGAAAATATCAGAAAGGCAATTAAAACATCAGATGATGTAGAGATATGTCAGATTCAACCACAATCTCAAAAAGGAGTCACTATGTGTGTTCTTGAAGCAATTGATAGCAAAACTTTGGAGGAAGTAGTACAGCACCTAAAATCCTCAACCTGCTGTCTTGACACACTCCCCACATCCTTTCTTAAAAGCGTGTTTGACTGTTTAAAAGCTGACATCTTAGAAGTGGTGAACACATCACTTCTTTCTGGGATTTTTCCAAACGCCCTGAAAACTGCGGTTGTTAAGCCCCTCCTGAAAAAGAGAAATCTTGATAACAGTATATTGAGTAACTATAGACCGATATCAAATCTTCCGGTCATAGGCAAGATCATTGAAAAGGTAGTTCTGAATCAGCTGAACAGCTACTTGAACTCAAATGGTTATCTGGATCATTTTCAATCTGGTTTCAGACCGCACCACAGCACAGAGACAGCGTTAGTTAAGATAATAAATGATATTCGCCTAAACTCTGATTCTGGTAAAGTATCAGTGCTGGTACTACTAGATCTTAGTGCTGCGTTTGACACTGTCGATCATAACATTCTTCTAGACAGACTGGAAAACTGGGTCGGGCTTTCTGAAATGGCTCTAAACTGGTTCAGGTCATATTTAGAGGAGGAGGGTTATTATGTGAGTATAGGAGAGCATAAGTCTAAGTGGACGTCCATGACATGCGGAGTCCCACAAGGCTCAATTCTTGCACCGCTCTTGTTTAGCCTGTATATGCTCCCACTAAGTCAAATAATGAGAAAGAATCAAATTGCCTATCACAGCTATGCTGACGACACGCAGATTTACCTAGCTTTATCACCAAATGACTACAGCCCCATTGACTCACTCTGCCAATGCATTGATGAAATCAACAGTTGGATGTGCCAAAATTTTCTTCGGTTAAACAAGGAGAAAACTGAGGTCATTGCATTTGGAAATAAAGATGAAGTTTACAAGGTGAATGCATACCTTAACTCAAGGGGTCAAACAACCAAAAGGCAAGTCAAGAATCTTGGTGTGATTCTAGAGACCGACCTTAGTTTCAGCTGTCATGTCAAAGCAGTGACTAAATCAGCGTACTATCACCTAAAAATATTGCAAGAATAAGATGCTTTGTGCCCAGGCAAGACCTGGAGAAACTAGTCCATGCCTTCATCACCAGCAGGGTGGACTATTGTAATGGTCTCCTCACTGGCCTTCCCAAAAAGACCATCAGACAGCTGCAGCTCATCCAGAACGCTGCTGCCAGGATGCTGACTCGAACCAGAAAATCAGAGCATATCACACCAGTCCTCAGGTCCTTACACTGGCTTCCAGTGACATTTAGAATTGATTTTAAAGCACTTTTACTCATTTATAAATCACTCAATGGACTAGGACCTAAATACATTGCAGATATGATCACTATTTATACACCTAACAGACCACTCAGATCACTAGGATCAAGTCAGTTAGAAATACCAAAGGTTCACACCAAACAAGGAGAATCTGCTTTTAGTTATTATGCTGCTCGCCTCTGGAACCAGCTTCCTGAAGAGATCAGATGTGCTGAAACATTAGTCACTTTTAAATCCAGACTCAAAACTCATCTGTTTAGTTGTGCATTTACAGAATGAGCACTGTGCTGCGTCCGAACTGTGCTACTTTGCTTCTTTTATTTTAAACTGTTTTAAAACAATCTCTTTTTGCTTTAAATTCAATTTATCTTAAATCAGTGTTTTTATTTTATTTTAATTTCTTTTATTGTTATTTAAATCTTGTAATTATTTTATTTCCTCTTTTGTAAAGCACTTTGAATTACCATTGTGTATGAAATGTGCTATATAAATAAACTTGCCTTGCCTTGCCTAATGTTACTTACTGTGTCCCCAGATTTAAGCTTTAATCAAAGACAGAGAGGAAGGGAAAAAGTTTCTAAAAGTGTTCAAATGAACATGTTTAGACAGAACGATAAAATGTTCACATTTCAATCAGAATAAGCAATGAAACGGAACAAACATTTGGATTTGTGTCCTCAATGGAGCATGAAACTCAAATCCAACTCAAAGTTTCTCCCCTGGGCTGAATTACAATTAAAGGAGGAGGTGAGACGGAGGAGGAACGTCAGAAGAATTGTCAAATTGAGTGTGGAGGCATTTTACATGTCCTTGTCGTGATTGGTGGAATTATATCAGCATGCTCCTCCCAAACTATCTTTTGGAACTCAATTGAAGGGTTTTTACAGATGCCTCACTTTCTCTCTCGGCTGGCTGTCTCACTCCGGGAAGGACCAATCAAGGGTGAGAGCAGCTCAACTGGGTCATTACCCTTTGGCCCACAACAGCACACAGCTGACGCAGATAAGTCTGGGCCAGCAGAAGCGTGAAATGCTGTTCAGATATCACTCACACCACAATACGATCTCGCTTTCTGTCTCAGAGCATTGGAAACAATTCGAGGAAGAAAATGAAAATTCTGTCATCATTTATTTGCCCTGATGTCATTTCACTTTTTCTTCTTTGGAACACAAAAAAATTATATTTTGCAGAATGTCCTACATTTTCCAAAAACATTTTAAGACTAAGTAGAAACCATCCATTATGATCAGCTCAGACGTATGATGCTTTGACGGTTTTAATACAATGAAAATGTCAGTTTTACTGACTAGTTCCAAGAGTACAATGATTGTCAAATCAAAATCTGTCCTAATATTTAACAATTATTTACTAATTGAAATCTTTCTGTTAGGCTAGAATTCACTTTTACGCAAAAAAGACCCTAAAATCAATGCTAAAAGTGAATTTCAGGCATCTATATTATATGAGATTTGCAATATATATATATATATATATATATATATATATATATATATATATATATATGATGTCAAAGGTTATCTAAAAGTGCAAATGATATATATATATATATGTCCTATGTCCTATGTCCTATGTCCTATAAAAGAAGTTCAAGTAATGGCACAGCCGTCTTTCCAAGCCATCATACAGAAAACCCAAATTTATCTCAATGGCTAATTTATCTAACTTATCTAACTCCAGTCCCACCTTGTTAGCCCTGTCGACTGACTGCTGCCTCTGGGATTGAACCCTCTTTACCAATGTGGACTCAGAAAAAGTCTCCTTTCTCATCACACACATTAAACAGAGAGATGGTGTCAGTGAGGTCAGCGCCAGCCACAGACCTGATGGGACAGAAAGAGCCCAGCACAAAGCTGAGCTCCATTTGCCACAATCAACCCATCTGAGGAAGTGATTCAGTAGCTCTTTTACCTGGCGCCGCTCCAGCACCCCACCCCAAAAAAAAAAACAGGCATTATATGTGGTGATGAAGGAAGTTTTTAATGAAAATGACACACAATGTTATTAGCTGACTATGTCAAATGATATATTGTTTGTAATATTGATAAGATAATGCTTGTCAAATGATTAATTACAATTAATTGAATACAAAGTGTTTGATTACATATGTTTACTTTGTATATTTATTATGTATATATTATGTGTATATATATTTATTATGTGTATATATATATAGTGCGACGTAACTAGTTATCTTGTGACAAGTTAAATTCCTGGATATGTTGCCATGTTGCCAGTTTGTGACTGCAAAATTGTATCAACATCATGGATCTGTATTCTTGTGCTGATCAGTTGGTATTTTTTTAGATTTTTATTTTCAATGGGTCTGTCACATCTCTGGACTTTTGTTGTTGTTTTTGTCTCGAGCCACGTGCTGTCTGTGCCCTGCCTTCCCTTGGTGTTTAATTAACAGGCCTGTCACGTTTTCCGTGGTTTCTCGGGAGAGAAGGAACGCTCGAGACTCGAAAATACAAATAAACTTAAATAAGGAAATTAACGAGACAAGGCTGAAGACAATTAAACAATTAAACACCAAGGGAAGGCAGGGCACAGACAGCACGTGGCTCGAGACAAAAAAACAACAACAAAAGTCCAGAGATGTGACAGGGTCGCTTTGGGCGTGATCAAGTGCGGAAGTTATCAGTCGGTTGACCTCTACCAACCTCATTTGCACTTTTGTCCCATTGGAGACTGCAGCAAGTTCTCTCAGCACATTCTGTCTTTGCTGATTTCGCTAAACATTTCAACAGACAAGACATCATTGGAATCCATCACCAAATATGAGGAAGTAGATTGTGACATCTTCATCCCGCCCACGTCCATCCTCATTTTGAGCGTGCATCATGTGTATGAGCTCAAAACACACTCAGATATCGCTGACAGGTCTACAAACATGCGCTTACTGTGCATCATTGCCAGTAAAAATCCTTGAGCAAAGGCTGAGAGTGACGGTGGTTAACAAGCAGGACCCATGTCTGTCCAGAGTGGTTTGATGAAAGCTGCTGTTTGATGGCCTGCTCATGCAAGAGGAGGATGAACCGTGGGGATGAGGATGCAGAGGGTGATGCTAACTAACGACTTAGACATTGTAGTAGAGGTTTCAGTGGCTTATCATCTCCATCCAAAATCAGCGCTCTATTTCTGCCTTCTCTTAGATTGCGCTGCCGTATAAAGTGGAGTGGCTGCCCACGGCAATATATCAGAGAAGTACGCAAGGCAGTCTGTGTGCTCACTGAACAGGGTGACTTTACAAAGACGAAAAATCTTTACAAATCTTTACTTTACAAGATGGAAAAATCAGGGCGTGGGAAGCGTTATGTGATCACGTTGAGCGTGGAGTAGTTTTTACAATTTATGAACACGTTTCAAAGATTTTATTTAATTTTGTTTGTGTCAAAGAACTTTTAGAAGTTTTAGTTCGTTTGACACGTCATCACGTGACCACGTGATTAGTCCGAACTGAGTTTCTTTATTCATGTTGTGGGATTTATGTTTTACAAGTTTTACTCAATAGAAGCACTGTGCCCAGGCCTCATAAAGGCTCTGAGTTTTTCTATTTGATATTATGTGTGTATGTGCTGTGCAAAATGTCTTATCTACAGAAACAGGACGTGGAGGCTGCTGAGCCCATCTACTGATTGAGAGGGAGAAAACAACTGCACTTGGTTCTGTGAAGGACACCCTGAGTGGGAGGAAGACCCAAGCACAAGAATATAAATATTGTGTGAAATGTAGTGTGAGCATACAGGACTGCCCTGCATGCCTTTAATGCTGTTGTTCTGTATCCTGAACTCAGTCTCAATTAATCTGACTTTATTAAACTAATTAAGATTTTTAGGTTTAAAAGTAAGTCTCATCATTGACAAACCTGAACCTGAGAGGGAAACAACAAAGATTTTCCTAACAGAAGGAAGGAACTGATGTAGGGACGAAGACATGAAAAAGAAGGCGAAATGGAAGTGTTGTTTTGGTGTGGTGAGAGACGGCGGAAATGCTGCGCTCCGACCAGGTTTGCCAGTGGGGCGCCTTTTTCTCGGGCAGACAATGTAGAAGAGTTGCAGAAGACAGGAAAAGAGTGGAGTGGAAAAGCTTGTGTGCGTCTTTGGCCTGCTGCCGGTGCCTTCTTTAAATAGCTCGCATTCGCGCGCCACTTTCGCTTACGGCCATACCACCCTGAGCACGCCTGATCTCGGAAGCTAAGCAGGGGCAGGCCTGGTTAGTACTTGGATGGGAGACCGCCTGGGAATACCAGGTGCTGTAAGCTTTTGCTTTTCCTTTACCAGTCAGCGAGCGCTCTTCTCCGGGGGCCGACTGTTTTTGCTCGCTCCTTTACCCTTTTACATTTGCTGCTGCTTTGATTTGCCCTTCTCTGTGCCGCCTTTCTGCTTCGTCGGTGTGACGGAGGACAGCTCACCGCCGTCATTCTTGCTTTCTCCTCCAGGGAGCGATAGACAGACCTTCTCTCTCTCTACAGCGACCTCTTTAGAGCTGCACGTTCCTTTGCAACTCGGGCCCTTCTCTTTGACTTGAGAGGTTGCCAGTCTTGTTTGTCAGTCCAACCGCTTGAATGCAAACTGCACAGGGGAAAAAATAAATAAATAAAATAAATAAATAAAATAAATAAATAATTTAAAAAAAAGTCAAGAATCAACCGAAGAGCTAATTATTTATTAGTTTAAAGAAATCCTAGGCAAGGCCGCTTTAAGTCCTTCGACATTAGGCCCCCATTTGTTTCCCTCTCTGGTGCCTGACTACAAAATTCGTATTTGCCTTTTCCTCGTCAGGAATCCTCAAATAAGATCCACCACATCCACTCTCCTGTAAATTTCAGCTCTGACCCTAATCAAACGACCTGAACATGCTGATCCATGTCTTCAGGATCAGTGATTCGTTGAACTCAATTGGTCTATGTTTGCATGGTTTAATATTTGATTCCGTTTTTATTTAATTCTACTTGTTGTAGTTTTTAAAAAAAACTTTTAGTTTGTTTCTTTATTCATGTCAGTGGGTGTTTTTTATCGATTTATTTAGTTTTTACGATTTCTAAACATGTGTCAATAATTTTATTTAATTTTGTTTGTGTCAAAGAACTTTTAGAAGTTTTAGTTTGTTTGCCATGTGATCGCTCCGAACGGCGTTTCTTTGTTCATGTCATTGGGTGTTTTTATCGCCTTTAGCTGGAAATGACGTGGTCGTTGTACATTACTGCCACTCTGTGTCAGACTGACAAACCTTTTCTCTCTCCATTTACAGGAGAGTGGATGTGGTGGACCACTGGGAACAGGGTATCAGTATCGCACAGCGACCACATTGAACACTCAATTTCAGCTAAAGTCGATATAAACTCCCGTTTACATGAACAAAGAGAGACAGTATGGAGTGATCACGTTGAGCGTGGAGTAGTTTTTACGATTTATGAACACGTTTCAAAGATTTCATTTAATTTTGCTCGTGTCAAAGAACTTTTAGAAGTTTTAATATATTTGACACATCATCACGTGACCACGTGATTAGTCCGAACGGAGTTTCTTTGTTCATGTCAATGGGTGTTTTCATCGCCTTTAGCTGGAAATGGACTGTTTAACGTGGTCGTTGTATATTACTGACACTCTGTGTCAGACCGACAAACCTTTTCTCTCCATTTACAGGAGTGTGGATGTGGTAGACCTTATTTGATCTCATTCGCTTAGTAGTTCGGAGACCAGGGTATCAGTATCGCACAGTGACCACGTTGAACACTCCATTTAAGCCAAAGTCGATAAAAACTCCCGTTTAAATGAACAAAGACACAGAAGACCAGTATCAGAAATACACTGATTTTGTAGTGCATTGAAATTAAATGCATTGAGACTTTGCATTGCTTTGAACAATTGGGTTATTCAACATACCTTCTTAATTTAATGTTGTCATCCACTTTTACCACGGTAAAAACTCAAACAGTGGCATGTGGATGAAACATACAAAGAGACACAGAAGACCAGTATCAGAAACACACAGTTCCCTATCAAAAGCTACTCTCGATGCTGCCCTGAATGCGCTAATGAGAACTTTTGTTCGACCGGTTGTTGAAGCATGTGTGTCAAACACGCCAAAGTTTGGCTTATATAACCTCGGTCAGGTGACGTCACCCGATCACGAACACCTGGAGGTTATAAATAGATATGACGCGGAAACATCCTCAGGTCTTTTGTCTTCAAGGACCGCATTGTGTGTGAGTGTGTGTGAGGAGGAAAAAAAAAAAAACGATAGTGAAACTAAAATGACGCATCAAGAAAGGAAATGCTTGCCTCCGTGCCAGAGGCAGCTCCCGCGACAAAAAATCGTATGAGGAGCTACTCGAGGTGGTAACTCACGCAGTCGAAAGATTAAATCTAGACTGGCCCCAGGAGCGAGAGACCCCCGAAACTAGGCGACAGATTTCTGTCGGTGGCGGGGAGGGGCCTCAGCGACGGTCTCTCCCCTTCTTTAGCGATCTCCACGAGGAGTTGGTGCGCTCGTGGAGTAAGCCTTATTCGTCCCGTGTCTTCGTGCCATCGACGTCGATTTATTCGACTATCGTGGATGTGATGATGCCCCAGGTGGAAGAGACGCTTGCGGGCTATCTCTCCCCTGGGACTTCATCGTTCCTGAAAAAGCCGACCCTCCCCACCAAGCCGTGCCGTATGACATCTTCGCTGATGGGGAAAGCTTTTCAGGCAGCGGGTCAGGCTGGTGCTTCCCTGCACACCATGGCGGTTCTGCAGGCGTATCAGGCTGACCTGCTGAAGGACTTGAGCACAGGCGGGTCCATAGACGAAGAGGCGTTTTTAGAGCTGCGCCGAGCTACAGATCTGTCTCTTCGTGCGACCAAGCAGACGGCCTGTGCCATCGGCCGTTCTATGGCTGCTATGGTGTCCACGGAGAGACATCTGTGGCTCAACCTCACGGGCATCAAGGACAAAGACCGCGCCATCCTCCTTGATGCCCCTGTCTCGCCTTCCGGCCTATTTGGCGACGCAGTTAATACCGTCGCCACTAGGTTTCGGGAGGCGAAACGCTATGAGGAAGCGTTTGTGAGGTTTCTTCCCCGCCGTGCTCAAGAGTCGGGACCGTCGGCCACCCGGCCCTGACCAGGTCCAGTTCCTTTGAGGCGTGAGGCACAGAAGGACAGTGTGGCGAGCCAAGCACCCCCTCGTAGAGACTGGGAGCATAATCTCCGCGAAAAAGAAGCCCTGATACTGGTCTCTTCCGCCACTGGTGTTTCGGGGAGCAACGGTTTCCAACGAAACGTTGGATGTTTGGTCGCCTCCTGCCACGTTTCAGGACGCCGAACATCTAACAACCCCCCAACAAAACGAAGTGTCAAAATTAGTGCCCCTTTCAGAGAAGCTGGCAGTGTGGAAGCTACTGCCAAATATCTCCCCATGGGTCCAAAAGACCATAGAAAGAGGCTACAGGATTCAGTTTGCATATTGTCCTCCGCGTTTCAACGGCGTGATTTTCACTTCCGTGAAACCGGAACGGGCGCATTTGTTGATACAGGAGTTGCAAACTCTGCTGGACAAAGGGGCCATAGAACGTGTTCCCCTACCAAACAGACAGTCAGGCTATTACAGCGGTATTTTCGCGTTCCCAAGAAAGATGGGGGGCTGCGTCCGATTTTAGATCTTCGAGGATTGAACCATCACCTCAGAACATACAAGTTGTTAACAATAAAAATGATTGTTTCTCAAATCCAACCGGGCGATTGGTTTGTGACAATCGATCTAAAGGACGCATATTGTCACATAGAAATATTGCCACAACACAGGAAGTTCCTGAGGTTCGCTTTCGGGGGCGAAGTATCGGGTTCTTCCTTTCGGCCTAGCATTGTCACCCCGCACATACACAAAATGCATGGATGCAGCTCTGGCTCCTTTATGACTCCAGGGCATTCGCATTCTAAATTACATAGACGACTCGCTGATTCTGGCTCAGTCTCAAGAGCTTGCGCCTCGACATCGGGATGTCGTCCTAGCTCATCTCGGATCGCTGGGGTTGAGACTCAACGCCAAGAAAAATGTTCTCTCCCCTGTTCAGAGGACAACATATTTGGGGGTCGTATGGGATTCGACCACGATGCAGGCACAGCTGTCTCCTGCACGCCTCGAATCCATTCTGAACACCCTAAATAGCATCAAGCTAGGCCAGAAAGTCACTCTTCATCACTTTCAGAGAGTTCTAGGTCTCATGGCAGCTGCTTCACACAGTGATACGTTTCAGTTGTGGCTCAGAGCCAGGGATTTCATCCAAGGGCCAATCCCCAGAGGCAAATAAGGGTTACGCGTCGAGGGCTTCGTACCTATCTATGTGGTTCAGACCCGGTTTCTGACTTTGGGTTCCACTCTAGGTCCGTGTTGTCGTCGCAAATTGCTAACGACAGACGCATCCCCTCACGGGTTGGGGAGCGGTCTTAGATGGCCGTCCAGCCAAAGGGATCTGCAGAGGTCATCTTCTCGAATGGCACATCAATTGCCTCGAAATGAAGGCTGTATTTCTGGCCTGAAATACTTCCTCCAGCAGTTGAGAGGCTACCATGTCCTAGTGCGGGTGGACAACACGGCAGTAGTCTCTTACATAAATCGCCAGGGCGGACTGCAGTCGCGCCGCTTGAACGAGCTAGCGCAGCAGGTTCTGCTTTGGGCACAGGACAAGTTCCTGTACCTCAGGGCGATTTATATTCCCGGGCACATGAACATGGGAGCAGACTTGCTGTCCAGACAAGCTGTGACACATGGGAATGGAAACTCCACCCCAAGTAGTCAGTCAAATCTGGGAAAGATTTTCACGAGGCGGAGGTGGACCTCTTTGCTTCACAGGAGACAGCACAATGTCCCCTCTACTTCTCTCTGACTCATCCAGCTCCCCTGGGTCTGGACGCGATGGCCCATGTGTGGCCCAGAATGCGTCTTTATGCATTTCCTCCAATTGCTCTGCTCCTAGCCAAGGTCCGTCAACAGGGGTCTCGCCTCTTACTCATAGCGCCCCGTTGGCCAACCAGAATATGGTTCTCAGATCTAATATCTCTCCTCGATGGCTCGCCGTGGGCGATTCCTGTGAGGAGGGACCTTCTCTCTCAGGCACAGGGGACAATATTTCATCCCCGTCCCAAGCTCTGGAATCTTCACGTCTGGCCCCTGAGAGGGACCAACTAAGTGATGCTGGCCTTTCAGCCAATGTAATAGAGACTATTCTTAGTGCTAGGGCTCCCTCCACTAGAAGAACATATGCCACGAAATGGCACATCTTCGAAAGTTGGTGTACAACACACCATGCAGACCTAGTTCACTGCCAGATTGTTTCAGTGCTAGAGTTTCTGCAAGAGAAAATGTCCTCAGGCACACGTCCTAATACTCTCAGAACTTACGTGGCTGCCATTTCGGCTTGCCATGCTCTGGTTGAAGGGGCTTCCGTAGGGAAACACCCTCTAGTTGTTTGCTTCATTCGAGGAGCTAAGAGGTTGAGGCCGCCCACTAGGGCGACAGTTCTCTCATGGGATCTAGCTATAGTGCTTGAGGGCTTGGTGGACACCCCTTTCGAACCACTAGAGTCAGCACCTGTCAGGTTTCTGACCCTAAAGATGGTTTTTCTAACAGCTATTACTTCTCTGAAGAGAATTGGGGATTTGCAGGCTCTGTCAGTCTCGCCATCCTGCCTAGATTTTTTTTTTACCCTGGGCTGGTAAAAGCTATTTTGCATCCTCACCCTAGTTATCTTCCGAAAGTTCCATTCTCGACTGTAAATCCGGTCGTCCTTGAAGCCTTCTGCCCTCCGCCATTCATGACACCGGAGCAGGAGAAACTTCACTTACTGTGTCCAGTACGTGCTCTCCAGATTTACGTCCACCGCACTAGCCAGTGGCATAAGTCAGAGCAGCTTTTCGTATGCTATGGTGGCACGCAACCGAGGCGGCTGCCACTAGACAGACTATGTCACACTGGGTGAGAGATGCTACTGCCCTAGCCTATGAGGTGCGTGGTCAACACATTTGTTAGATTTTATAGTTTGGATGTCCCTACTATGTACTATTACTATTTCGCATGTCCTTGAGTCTACATCCCAGAGTAATGTCTGAGACCTCTTCAGTGTTGCGTGCACACACTACACAACGCTGGGGTCCAGACACTCCTAGTCGTGTGGCTTTGGTATTCTCGTTCCCATTAGCGCATTCAGCGCAGCATGGAGAGTAGCTTTGATAGGGAACATCTCGGGTTACTTGACTGTAACCCTGTTCCCTGAAAAAGCGGGAACGAGATGCTGTGTCTCAATGCCGCACTGTGGGCGTGACTGGACATCCTTTCAGACAAAAATTTGACCTGAGGATGTTTCCGTGTCACATCTATTTATAACCTCCAGGTGTTCGTGATCGGGTGACGTCACCTGACCGAGGTTATATAAGCCAAACTTTGGCGTGTTTGACACACATGCTTCAACAACCGGTCGAACAAAAGACGTTCTCATTAGCGCATTCAGCGCAGCATCTCGTTCCGCTTTTTTTCAGGGAATAGGGTTACAGTCAAGTAACCCGAGACGATTTTGTAGTGCATTGAAATTAAATGCATTGAAACTTTGTATTGCAATGAACAATTGGGTTATTCAACATACCTTGTTAATGTAATGTTGTCATCAACATTTACCACGGTAAAGACATAAACGGTGGCATGTAGATAGAGAGATTGAAGCAGAGAAAAAAAGACCAGTATCAGAAATACACAGATTTTGTGGTGCATTGAAATTAAATGCATTGAGACTTTTGCATTGCATTGAACAACTGGGTTATTTAACATACCTTGTTAATTTAAAGTTGTCATCCACTTTTACCACGGTAAAAACTCAAATAGTGGTATGTGGATGAAACATAGAAAAAGACACAAAAGACCAGTATCAGAAATACACTGATTTTGTGGTGCATTGAAATTAAATGCATTGAGATTTTGCATTGCTTTGAACAATTGGGTTATTCAACATACCTTGTTAATTCAACGTTGTCATCCACTTTTACCATGGTAAAAACTCAAACAGTGGCATGAGGATGAAATATACAAAGAGACACAGAAGACCAGTATCAGAAATACAATGATTTTGTAGTGCATCAAAATTAAATGCATTGATACTTTGCATTGCATTGAACATTAGGGTTATTCAACATACCTTGTTAATTTAATGTTGTCATCCACTTTTACCACAGTAAAAACTCAAACAGTGGCATGTAGATGAAATGTAGAAAAAAAATACAGAATTCTTAGAAATACACAGATTTTATGCTTTTGAATGAAAAAAAATTATTTTATTTTGTAATAAACATTTGGGTTACTGAACCTGCCCTGTTAGTTGGATGTTGTTATGCAACCCACATTTACCGCGGTAAAGGCTCAAACAGTGGTATGTAGAGAAAGTATAAAGTATATAAAGAGACACAGAAGACCAGTATCAGAAATACAGTGATTTTATGGTATATAACGAAAAAAATAGCGATTTTATATCGTGATACATTTTTTGTTTACTGCACTTACCTTGTTAATGTTAATGTCCATTACCATGGCAACGTGGCTAAAACAGAGTAAAGATTACAACACAACTGTGTTCCAAAACATGATGTCATAATAACAATAATGGAATGTTCAGGTGCAACTGAACATGGTGTATACAAATTAGAAAAATGATTGGTTTATACTATAGTGAATGTTTGGGGTTTTTTTTACTGAAATTACCTTGTTCAGTTAATGTTAGTAACTTACTCACATTTACCACAGTAAAGACATAAACAGAGGCAATGTAAATGAAATATAGAAAGAGACACAGAAGGCCAGTACCAGAAATACACAGATTTTGTGGTGCATTGAAATTAAATGCATTGAGACTTTGCATTGCATTAAACATTTGTGTTATTCAACATACCTTTTTAATTTAAGGTTGTCATCCACATTTATCATGGTAAAGACGTAAACGGTGGCATGTGTATGAAATATATAAAGAGTCACAGAAGACCAGTATCAGAAAAACACAGATTTTTGGTGCATTGAAATTAAATGCATTAAGACTTTGCATTGCATTGAACAATTGGGTTATTCAACATACCTTCTTAATTCAACGTTGGCATCCACTTTTACCACGGTAAAAACTCAAACAGTGGCATGAGGATGAAATATATAAAGAGTCACAGAAGACCAGTATCAGAAATACATTGATTTTGTAGTGCATCAAAATTAAATGCATTGAGACTTTGCATTGCATTGAACATTAGGGTTATTCAACATACTGTTACGTGTTCGTTGTTAAATGGGGATGTAGTAACATTTAAGTGAGATGCAACTACTGCGAAGAACTGCAATAAAGAATGTCCGTGAGGCAAACATAGATCAATCAATCTGCTTTTATTTTAACAGTTTCTTTTTAAACAGAAGAGATAGATTCATAAACTTAAAGAGAAGAGAAAAGAATGAGTGACGCCAAAAACAAAGAAAAATAAAAAGCAAACGTTCCTAATAACTAAGGCCCAGAACCCAACTAATCTAACTAGCAAAAAGAAAATGTAGAAACAAAACCGAGGTCTTCAGCGTATCCGACGCCCAAATTAACTACACTACCTAATAAAACACAAGTACACGGGAGGCTGTCACTCCTAACCTAAGCATAACATGAAGTAAACTAAAGTTAAATTAACTTACCTACCCCTTCTCCAGCATTCACTCAAACAGGTCACGAATGGCATAGCCATGCCGAGTTTACATATGTTTACTTTGTATATTTATTATGTATATATTATGTGTATATATATTTATTATGTATATATATAGTGCGACGTAACTAGTTATCTTGTGACAAGTTAAATTCCTGGATATGTTGCCATGTTGCCTGTTTGTGACTGCAAAATTGTATCAACATCATGGATCAGTATTCTTGTGCTGATCAGTTGGTATTTTTTTTTGATTCTTTATTTTTAATGGATCAAGTGCGGAAGTTATCAGTCGGTTGACCTCTACCAACCTCATTTGCACTTTTGTCCCATTGGAGACTGCAGCAAGTTCTCTCAGCACATTCTGTCTTTGCTGATTTCGCTAAACATTTCAACAGACAAGACGTCATTGGAATCCATCTCCAAATATGAGGAAGTAGATTGTGACATCTTCATCCCGCCCACGTCCATCCTCATTTTGAGCGTGCATCATGTGTATGAGCTCAAAACACACTCAGATATCGCTGACAGGTCTACAAACATGCGCTCACTGTGCATCATTGCCAGTGAAAATCCTTGAGCAAAGGCTGAGAGTGACGGTGGTTAACAAGCAGGACCCATGTCTGTCCAGAGTGGTTTGATGGAAGCTGCTGTTTGATGGCCTGCTCATGCAAGAGGAGGATGAACCGTGGGGATGAGGATGCAGAGGGTGATGCTAACTAACGACTTAGACATTGTAGTAGAGGTTTCAGTGGCTTATCATCTCCATCCAAAATCAGAGCTCCATTTCTGCCTTCTCTTAGATTGCGCTGCCGTATAAAGTGGAGTGGCTGCCCACGTCAATATATCAGAGAAGTACGCAAGGCAGTCTGTGTGCTCACTGAACAGGGTGACTTTACAAAGACGAAAAATCTTTACAAATCTTTACTTTACAAGATGGAAAAATCAGGACGTGGGAAACGTTATGTGATCACGTTGAGCGTGGAGTAGTTTTTACGATTTATGAACACGTTTCAAAGATTTTATTTAATTTTGTTCGTGTCAAAGAACTTTTAGAAGTTTTAGTTCGTTTGACACGTCATCACGTGATCACGTGATTAGTCCGAACGGAGTTTCTTTATTCATGTCAATGGGTGTTGTGACGGCCCGAGATGTGGCCGCACAAGATCATTAAGGTAGCCAAAGCTCACTCAGTTTCTTTTATACATTTCATATAGATTTAAGGTTATCATTTCCATTCTTTGTTTGGTTTATTTTCTTAATCACGTTTATAGTAACAATACACACAATGAACATGATTGTGAATGAAAGTGATGAAAAAGGTATACAAACCAAAATAAAGTAATAATTGTTTAACAGATACGCATCTGTTAAAGAATTATTACTTTATTTTGGTTTGCATACCTTTTTCATCACTTCATTCACAATCGCGTTCATTTGGAGTGCACACAGATGGATTGCATTGTATTTTGTTATTAATATTTGTTTTCTATTCTGAGTTTAAGTTACCGGCCTGGCTAGCCGTGGGCGGGGAGTTGCGATACTTGGGGAAATTGGAGTCCTGGCAGGAACAAGGGATTTGTTTATTGGTTCCGCCTGGATGTACCATTAGCTAAGGTGGAATGGAAACAGAGAATTGAGGATTTTTAATTAATTGTTTGGGGGTTTTGGATTGTAGTTATCTATTTAGTGTTGTTTCTTTAATATTAATATTGAATTGTATTGTTTGAAGTTGTCATTTATTTTTGTGTTTAATGTAATTTAACTTTTTTGTGTCTCCCCTTTTTGTGTTGTAATGGTACAACAGGGTATCAGTATTGCACACCGACCACGTTGAATAATCCATTTCAAATAAAGTCAATTTAAAAACTCCTGTTTACATGAACAATGAAACACAGTTTGGAGTGATCACGTTGAGCTGGGAGTAGTTTTTACGATTTATGAACACGTGTCATAGATTTTATTTAATTTTGTTTGTGTCAAAGAACTTTTAGAAGTTTTAATTTGTTTGCCACGTGATCGCTCCGAACGGCGTTTCTTTGTTCATGTCAATTCATGTATTATCTACAGAAACAAGACATGGAGACTGCTGAGCCCATCTACTGGTCGAGAAGAAAGAACTGCGCCTGGTTCTGTGAAGGACACCCTGAGTGGGAGGAAGACGCAAGCACAAGAATATAAATATTCTGTGAAATGTAGTGTGAGCATACAGGACTGCCCTGCATGCCTTTAATGCTGTTGTTCTGTATCCTGAGCTCAGTCTCAATTATTAAACTAATAAATATAGTAAATTTAAAAGTAAGTCTCATCATTGACAGACCTGAACCTGGGAGGGAAACAACGAAGATTGTCCCAACAATTTGGAGGGGGCACCGGATCTGTCTGAGGCGAGGTTTCTGCTGGGAATCCTCTGCTTCAACCATCAGTACTGAACAACGAAACAGGTAAGCAGTCACCTTTTTCACAAAAGAACTGCAGGATTGATTACTCTAAATTATCTGGTTGGAGTGGTGGAGGCACCAGTGGTTTTCTGTATATTGAAATCAGAATAATTGACGAATTCAAAGGATTTAAAGAAGTAAATGCAGTCAAAAATAATAGAAAAATGGTAATGTCCTTTTAGAAATGTTGAACTGTATAAGTAATTTCCTGGCAAGGTTGAACTGCAAAAGGTAACTTTCTGGCAAGGTTGAAATTCACTAAAAGAGTGATTTCGTGAAACCCGGCGTGGTACTCTACAGTTTGTGAAACCCGGCGTGGTACTCTACAGTTTGTGAAACCCGGCGTGGTAAATTGCAGTTTGTGAAACCCGGCGTGGTACAAAAAAAAACGTATAAGAAATATTGTGAAGTGTGGTGTTATATCGATCTATGTGTGTACCTGAGTGCGTGTGTGAATGAGATAAGCTGATCTCAAGTATTTTGAGACCAAATTGTCGCGCACCTTCACTTAAGTGTGACCTGGTAGGAACGGATGCGAGGGTTTGGCCTCAAGTGCGGAGAAAGCTGAATGCATGAGCCCAAGAGATTGGGACACTAAATGAGTGAAAGAAGCAGTACACACACAGTGGTTTCTGTATTAAGGACATTGATCCTGGGAAAGTAGGTGGTGTTAGATTATATAATAAAAAGCCAATTATTACCCATAGGGAAGCATAAAAAAGTTAGACATACTCCAATACTCCAATAACCTGATGGTGCAGACTGTTTGGTCATAATCCAAATTTTGAGAAGTGTAATTGGACTAGGGTAAAATATAAACTGATAAAATGACTACCTATAAGGAAGTATGGGATAAATTGTGTAGACAAATGTTGGCACAGGCTGAAATTAAAGAAAAACCAAGGGTGACAAGAGAATTAGAAAAGGCATGGAAGCAATTAGAGTGTATTAATGGGTGGGACAATTCCACTGAGACCAAAGGGGAACTATTAAGGGCCATAATGAGAGAAAAAGAAAGAGCAGACAAAGAGCATAAAATGGCGGTACAGAACAGACAAGCTGCAACATTTTTTACTGAAGGGAAATTAGAAAAAGAGGTGAAAGAAAAGGCCTATCAGACTAGAATATGGAGCAGAATAAACAGTGTCATGATCTGCAGGGTAAAAATTGCAGCTCTTAATGAGAAACAATCAGAAGAAGAAAAACCTAAGCACACAAGAAAAGTCCCCTTCTGCTCCTTTAATGCTGAATGTGATGCATGTTGTGGCAGGGGAAGTGTCCACGACAACCAAACAGGCAAATAAAAATGGAAGGTTTGTCCTAACAGGAGGAACAGTTGAGGTAGAACCAAGTGAGGAGGCTAGGTTAGAAGAAGAAAAAAAGAGTAAGAGAGCTAATAAATGAAGAACTGACAAAACAACCCATGAGTTCAATCATTAACAGTAGTTTAGACAGAGAAATACTTCAGAGAACTCAGGAAGTAGAGGAATTAGAGCGACACGTAGGGCAGCTGACTGGAGAAAGGAAGAGACTGATGGGTGTGCATAAGGAGGAGGCAGCATGTGGAAGCAGAGAAGGTAGTCTGTATGGAGAAGAAAGTATACATGAGGAGGAAAATGTCAGAATGCTGAGGACAGAACTCGAAAGAAGGGAAAGGGAAATCAGAGAAGAATGTAGGGAAGATTCAATGAAAGGGCTAAGCCTAGCTAAAGGTCAGGGTGAAGAAAAGGATAGTGTAACAATCACTGGATATGAGCTGGACATAGACTGGGGTTCTAAACAGGCGGCACAGGCCCCACCCAGGGCTGGTACAGCTACCAGCCCCCACAAAGGAGAAGGAGGTGCCCCAGGAACCACCTTATTACAAGCCTTAAATTTAAAGAAAGACATGGGGTTAGAACAACATACCCAACCCAGTATCCACTGTACAGGATAGGAGGACACCAGAATCCAGAGTATAGACCATGGGGAAATGCAGACATGAATGCAGTACTGCAGAAATTGCCAGATCTAACTAAGGGAGGAATGAGATTGTTAAATAAACTCACCACATTAACCCATGGTAATGAACTAGCAATAGGGGACTTTAGGGCCCTAATGGGACATCTGCTTACCAGAACCCAGATGACTACTCTAGAGGATGAAGCTAGAATAGAAGACATGGCCAATGAGAAACCACTGTCCAAAGTAATTACCCAAATAAGCAGGGCTCTTACAAACCTCTATCCAACACCAAAAATGACTTATCAATCTATCAAATTTAAGATAGGAGCAGAAGAATCTGCATCAACATATCTGCATAGGACAGAAGCTGAATGGGAAGAAAGGACAGGGCAGCACCCAGATTGCAGAGACATCTGTAAAGAGTTTTACAGGCAGGCAGTAGTGAAGGGAGTTCCAGAAAAAGCAAAACAAAGCAAAACATGGGCCAGGTATTTCATTTACTATGTAGACAAAGCCATGGAAAAACAAGAAAGGGAGGATTCTGAGGTAGAAAAACTGAAAACACAACTACTAAAATTGCAAATAGAGGCAGAAAAAGAAAAGAATAAAAAGAAGCCTAGAGAGGGAGCTCTGCAAATGCCTGTAATGAATCAGGGGATGAAGGGACAGGAAGTGTCACAAGGGGCAGCAAACTATCAGCCTCAGGGCCCACGTGATTATCCATATGGACATGGGTGGCAAAACCAAAATTATAGGGGGAATTACGGGAGACCAGGGAGAGAGCAGGGGTGTTATCTGTGCGGAGCAGGTGATCACTGGAAAAGAGACTGCCCACTGAATAGAGGGGGACAACCTCCTGCACGGGGACGGGCTCCTGTCAGAGGAGGGCCTCAGGGAAGAGGAAGAGGTGTCCCCAGAAATGTCCCGTGGTATACCAACCAACAGGTGCCCAGACAAAGCCCAGTCTGGGGCCAGGCAGACCAGGCGGATTATTGACAAGACAAGAGAACCTGTAAGGGGGCTGAGGCTGAGCCCTACCTAACTATACTGGTCAACAGACAGCCAGTACAGGCCTTAGTGGACACTGGGGCCTCCTTCTCTACCATCAGGCTGGAATGGTTGAGAAAGGACGCACTCTCCTGTAAAGTACAGGAAGTCAAAGGGTTCTCTGGGGAAATTGTAGCCTGGCCAATATCCAAACCTCTGTCTGTAGAAGTAGCAGGTCAAAAGGTCATGCACCCTTTCCTATGTTCTGCCAGTGTGCCCTCTGCTCTCCTCGGACGAGACCTGTTAGTAAAATTGGGGGTGAAAATTCTGTGTAGCCCAGAGGGCATCATTTTAACTTTTCCAAATGGAAAAACACAAAACTGCTGCATTAAGGGTGGTCTAGTACCTGCAGCTGGTCAATGGGTATTAACTACAGCAGGAAGAGTGGGGTGGACATTTATTGGGTCAGAGTGCTGCATCCAGAACAAACCAACTTTAGGCAGCTGATAAACCAGAGACCAGACCTGTTGAGACACTTCCTGCCAGTTTCTGATCCATTCCACTGTACTCTATACTATGACAAAAGTAATGATGAGGTTTATGCAACAGAGTTTAGCCAATATGTAGATCAAAGACATACCAACCTGAAAGGCTCAGTCATCTACATTGGAAAGGAAGGGGTAGCTGTGGAAGTAAGGTTAAGTGAGGAACAATATGACTGGTTTGAAATGAAAACTGTCTCTGTACCACACATCTCCAGCAGATTGGGCAGATGAGAGACAGGGTTGGGAAAGATCCCACATGACAGGAGGTCACAGACTACACATAGAGGAAATATGTGAGGGCAGCTACGAGAAGTTAAGGTCAAACAGAGAAAAGACTAATGCTGTAATGGATGGGCCAGGAGCAGAAGAGATGCTAGCCAACCTACCAGAAAAGTTATGGTCAACAGGAAGTGAGCATGTGGGCTATTGTGATATTCAGCCAGTGTCTTTTGAAATAGACAAAACAACAGTGGTAAAGGAGAAACAGTATAGAAATAATTGTGAGGCCATGACTGGTATTGCCCCCACCATTCAGAGTCTATTGAACAAGGGAGTGCTGTGTGAGACCACCTCTGAGTGGAACACCCCAATACTGCCTGTCATTAAACACTCCACAGGGAAATATAGAATGGTCCATGACCTGAGAAAAATAAATGAGAGGGTTCTGACAACACCACTGCCCACTCCAAATCCTTACACCATTTTAACCAGATTGACCCCACTTCTCCTGTATAGATCTGGCATATGCATTTTTCTGTATACCTTTAGCAGAGCAGAATAGGGACGTGTTTGCCTTCACATACAACGGCCGGAAGTGCACTTACAGATTACCACAAGGCTTCATTTTGAGCCCTGGCATTTTCAACCAAGAGCTAAGAAAGCTGCTGGACAATCTGACAGTCGATACCAACACAATTGTGGTTCAATATGTGGATGATTTGCTCATTGCATCTACATCTGCTGCCACCTGTCTGACAGACACAGAGAGGGTGCTGTCACTTCTGGCTGAGGTAGGGTTGAAGGCAAGCAAACAAAAGTTGCAAGTCTGCCGGCCAGAGGTCACTTTTCTAGGATGATTAGTGGGTCGGCAGGGAACCTCTATGACAAATGACACCAAACAAGCCATAATAAACCACCCAAAACCCAAAATGTGAAAGATATGTTGTCTTTTCTGGGCCTAATAGGTTACAGCAGACAGTATATTGTGAATTACACTGAAAGAACAGCTTTTCTGAGAGCTTTAGTGAAGGAAATTGGAATGAAAAACAGTAAGGGTGAATTGAATTGGACAACAGAGGCTGAACAGGCCTTCATTACCCTAAAAGGGGACATGGCAAAGGCTGCTGCTCTACAAACCCCAGACTATGGCCAACCTTTCCATTTAGATGTGACAACCATGGGCAAAACTGTGAGTGGTGTGCTCTACCAGAAACAATTTCAACAACGACGAGTGTTGAGTTATGTGAGTGCTCCATTGGAGGTGGTTGAACAGAAACAAGCCCTTGTGCTCAATTCGCTGCTGGCGTAGCTAAAATGATCGAAAAAACCAATCATGTGAAAATGGGACACCAATTGATAATTCTATCAAACCACTCACTGGTAGCATTCATTACCTCCTTCTCGTTCACATTCTCTGCACAAAGGCAAAACAAATTGATCAAGATATTGACTGCACCAAACATTGTACATGAACACAAGGGCATAAATATGGCAGAATTAGTGGTGGATGGAGAGCCCCACATGTGTGAGGAAAGGGTAGAAAAAGACAGCAAGATCAGGGAGGGTATGAGTAGCAGGCCACTGTCATCACCAGACGTGACCTTGTTTTGTGATGGATGTTGTTTCAGAAATGATCAGGGTACTCTTTCTGCTGGGTATGCAGTGGTGTCCAGTGTAGGGAGGAGATGACCTGACAGTAACAGTCCAACAGAAGTTGTCAACTAAACCATCAGCTCAAAGAGCTGAATTATTAGCTTTAACATCAGCATTGCAAAAGGGAAGTGGTAAAAGGGTGAACATATATTCAGATTCTGCCTATGCAGTAGGGGCAGCTACAGTTGAGCTGCAAGGGTGGGCCAAAGTGGGATTTGTGACATCAACAGGGAAGCCAATCAAAGAGTTCATAATTAGAGAGCAAGCTGCATCCTCCCCGAAGAACAAACTACCTGGTTACAAAAGGGGGAACAAAAACAGCCTCGGGACTGTGGAGAGGTCAGAAGGAAGCCCTGTGTTGCCAGCTAGAGTAGCTGTCTCAGTGCTAGCAGAGGCCCACTCGCTAGCACATAGTAATTCAAAAGATATGACCAAAAGGTTAAAGGGTGGTGGCATCCATTTTTACCACACATGATCAGTAACACTATTGCTGAATGTCAGACCTGTAGTGAATATAATGTGAAGCCCACCACACATCCGTTGCCTGGCCACTTTCCCACGGATAGAGGCCCTGGGTACATGACTGTGATTGACTTCACAGACATGATAAATCCTGTCCACAAAAAGAGATACTTACTGGTCATGGTGGATAGTTTCACAGGATGGCCCGAAGCTTACTCATGTGCCAGGGAGGATGCAATGTCAGTGATAAAATGCCTCATCAATCACTACATACCTATACATGGGTTCCCCAAAGTCATAGGGTCAGACAATGGTACACACTTTAAAAATGAGCATCTGAACCAAGTAGAGTCAGCTCTAGGATTGAAGCACTCATATGGAGCAGTCTACCATCCTCAAAGCCAAGGTAAAGTTCAACGACTGAACCAGACCCTAAAAAACAAAATAGCCAATAGCTTTAATGTCTGTGAGATGTTCAATAAACAGAACCACTGGATTTACTCCTTTTGAATTAACCACTGGACGCCGGTTTCCTGGCCCCTGGGCCCCAATGCCTGGGTATGGGTGCACCGATGCACCTGGGGCCTGCCCGCGAAAGGTGGGAGCTGTTATTGACACATTTTCCCCACAGAAGTTTTGGCCTGAAATAGGGCAACAGGAATTGGACACGAAAAGAGGACAAGCAGTGGGTGAGGCTGAAACAAATGAAACGAAAATGGTCTGCCCCCAGGTGGTCAGAGCCCATGAAAATAACTGCGCGAACCTCGCACTGCGTACAGTTGGCTGGAAAAGGTAACACATGGTTTCACCTGTCTGCTTGCTGTTTCTGTTCTGCCCCTAGCAGGCCTCTGACAGCAGTTCGAGCTGACCTTCGAGAAGGTCAGAGAGAGGGAGAAGCAGTCGGTGACATGGAAGATGAGGAAGAAGTGGAGCAAAGGTTGTGATCTCTTTCAAAGAGATCAAGACAGGGAATTGTGGGATTTATGTTTTAAAGGATTTATGTTTTACAGGTTTTACTCAATAGAAGCACTGTGCACAGGCCTCATAAAGGCTCTGAGTTTTTCTACTTGATATTATGTGTATGTGCTGTGCAAAATGTCTTATCTACAGAAACAAGATATGGAGACTGCTGAGCCCATCTACTGGTCGAGAAGAAACAACTGCACCTGGTTCTGTGAAGGACACCCTGAGTGGGAGGAAAACGCAAGCACAAGAATATAAATATTGTGTGAAATGTAGTGTGAGCATACAGGACTGCCCTGCATGCCTTTAATGCTGTTGTTCTGTATCCTGAGCTCAGTCTCAATTATTCTGACTTTATTAAACTAATTAAGATAGTAAGTTTAAAAGTAAGTCTCATCATTGACAGACCTGAACCTGGGAGGGAAACAACAAAGATTTTCCCAACAGAAGGAAGGAATTGATGTAGGGACGAAGGCGTGAAAAAGAAGGCGAAATGGACGTGTTGTTTAGGTGTGGTAAGGGACGGCGGAAATGCTGTACTCCGGCCAAGTTTGCCGGTGGGGCGCCTTTTTCTCAGGCAGACAATGTAGAAGAGTTGCAGAAGACAGGAAAAGAGTGGAGTGGAAAAGCTTGTGTGCGTATATCCGGAATGCTCGGTCTCTGGCAATCTTTAAGAAACAGCTGAAAACTCACATCTTTCAGCAATACCTGACCTCATCATAAAAAAAAAAAAAAAAAAAAAAAAAAAAACTCTCACTTCTCCTCCCCCTTGTTTATTTTTTCTCTTCTGGCATGTACTAATTTGAACACTGCCTGTGACTGGGTGTTATAAGCACTTACTCTGTCTGTTTGTCTCTCAAAAAAATCAATCGCTGTTGTACTCTCAATTGTAAGTCGCTTTGGATAAAAGCGTCTGCAAAATGACTAAATGTAAATGTAAATGTGCGTCTTTGGCCTGCTGCCGGTGCCTTCTTTAAATAGCTCGCATTCGCGGGCTGCTTTCGCTTACGGCCATACCACCCTGAGCGCCCTCTTTTGGAATTCAGGAAGTGAGTGAGTCAGTGGCGAGAACAGTTGGAGATTGATTGTTTGGAAGAGCTTGGAACTCTTTATTGTTGGAAAACTACGTCAAATAAGCAGGGATTTTTCTTTGAACGGTTGTTTTAATCCCCAGGCAGCTCTTGCTGTTTGGGGATAAATATTTCTGTTTCTGAGAAGGTGGAAAATGCAAAAAAAGAACATGGAGAAGGAAAACAGAATGGACAAGAGGAATTTGAAGGAGACAGTCAGCAATGGCGAACAAAGGAAGAGAAATTATGACAAGCATCTAACTGTACACGTGGTGATAGATGGAGATGACAGAATTACTATGATGGAATTGTTGAAGAAAGTAAAGAAGAATGTGGAGTGGTTATTGGATGCAGATATAAAACGCCAGGAGAATATGAGCTGACTATGCAGGAGGAGAAAGGAAAGGAGAAATTACTGGACAGACTAAATATAAAAAAGAGCAGAATCATGGCGAGAGAAATAAGCAGCACAGAGTTGGTGGTTTCGTTCCTGGGTCTGCCCACATATATCCAGGACGATGAAATATTGAAAAAGCTGACGGAATGGGGAGTGATGGCGGTTTCAAGAATTAAAAGGAGAATGTGGCCAGGAACTGATATCGCGGATGGAACAAGATTTTTGAAAGTTAAGTTCACAGACACCGTCAAATCGTTGCCATATTCTACAAAGTTAGACACAGTGGGAGGTGCTGAGCACTTTCGAGTAATACATGACAGACATGTGAAAGTGTGTCGTTTGTGCATTCAGCCTGGGCATGTTGTGAGAGACTGTCCGAGCTTCAAGTGTTTCAGGTGTGCCAAACAAGGACATTATGCACGGGAATGTAATGAAGGGATCTGCAACGTGTGCAAGATGGGAACTGGATTTTGTGTGTGCGAAACTGTGGTGGAGATTGAAGAAGAGGGAAGTGATGGGAAGTGGACGGATCTGTATGAGGTGGAAGAGGAAGAGGAGAATGAGGAGGGTGAAGATTCTGTGGCCGTGGAGGAGGTGAGAAGGGACAACGGGAGCAGAAAAAAAGACACAGCAGAACAGAGAGGCTCTGGGGAGGAGACCTGTCCAAAGGACGTGATCTCGGGTCAGAGAGAGGAGAGAAAAGAGAAAGGACCGAGGACTGAAGAAGAGAGGGAGACAGCAAAAAGTGGTATTGCAAGCCAAGAAGGTAGTAATGCCAAAAGTCAAGGCATGGCGTTTCAGGTGAGGGAGAAGGTCAGTGGAGAAGGGGGAAAGAATGTGGTGCAAGAGACTCCAGAATCAAATGGAGGAGAGGAAATGGACACATGTGAGGAGAAGATCATGCAGAGGCAAAGAAAGAAGAAAGAGATGGAGTATAGGGGGAAAAAGTAAGACTTTTAGTAAATTTAAATGCGCTATAGAACTCTTTTAACTGCAATATTCGCTATGTGGGGCACAATGAACATTGCATGCTTAAATAGTAATGGACTAAGAGAATCAAAAAAGGTTGAGAAGGTGATTGGTATGTTGAAAGCAGATATAATCTGTTTACAAGAGACACATTGGACAGAGGATATTATGGAAAATATTAAAAAATTATGGGAAGAAGATATTTTAGTTAATCATGGGACTCAAAAAGCATGTGGTGTTGTAATTTTGATAAAAAGAGAAAAACTGAAATGTGTAAAGCAAATATATAAAGATGATAAGGGAGATTGTTAGTTATAGAATTTGTGTTTTGTAATGAATTGTTTAGATTGATAAATATATATGCACCAAATGTAGAAGCTGAAAGAAAGGAACTTTTTAAAGAAACAAAGCCATTATGTAAAGGTAAATGTATAGTGGTTGGAGATTTCAATGTGTGGTGCACAAGATTAGATGCTTCAAGCACTGCTAATTTCAAATCGGATGTGTCTAGGAAATATCTAAATGAGTGGATGCAAAGTGATAAAATGGTAGATGTTTGGAGAGAAGAAAACCCATTTGAGAGAGAGTTTTCTAGAAGGCAAATGGTAATGGGAAGCTTAAAACAAAGCAGAATAGATTTGTGTTTAGTTAAAAGAGAAATATTAAATTATGTTAAAAATGTGAAATATAGTTTTTTTAGGAATAAGTGATCATGCAGCTATAAAAGTAAAGATAGGTATAAATCTGGGAGAAAGAGGAGGGGGAATGTGGTGTTTGAATTCATCTATATTAACTGAAGAGGCTTATAAGGAAAATATCAGAAAATGTATAAGTTATGAAATGGAAAACCCTTTGTTTGATGAAAATGTGTGTGAGTGGTGGGAAGGAATGAAAGAAAAAATTAAAAGAAGAAGCATTAGGTATTCAAAGCAAAGGGACTTTATGAGGGAAAGTAGAATAGAAGCACTGAAAAAGGCGTTGGAGAAAGAAGCAAAAAAAATAGAAAGTAATCCTGAGTACGGCAAAGAATGTTATCGTCAGATAAAAACAGAAATGGATGAGTATGAAATAGAAAAAAGTGAGGGTGCAAAAGTAAGGAGTAGAGCACAGTATGCGGTTGAGGGAGAGAGGAGTACAAAGATCTTTCTGAATCTAGAAAAAAGAAAGCAGAAGAGAAATCATATAATGGAACTGGAGGATGGAAAAGGTGTAAAGGTAACTGATTATGTGGAAATAATAGGAGTGGTGGAGGCATTTTATGCGGGATTGTTTAAGAAAGAAGGTGTAAAACAAGAGTGCGTAGATGAAGTTTTAGACACGTTGAGTGCCAAGTTAAAAGAGGGCGATAAAAATATGTGTGATAGAGAAATAAGCATAGAAGAAATAAAAGAAGCAATAAAACAAACAAAACCAAATAAAAGCCCAGGATCGGATGGGTTAACACACGAGTTTTATAAGACGTTCATCGAGGTTTTAGCGCCCATTTTATGGAAGCTATATAAAACTATGGAAGAGAGAGCGGAAGTGCCAGAATCATTGACTTTAGGCGTAATCACTATCTTGTATAAAAATAAAGGTAGTCGGCTTAAGTTGGAAAATTACAGGCCTTTGAGCCTTTTAAATACAGATTATAAGATATTGACAAAAGTATTGGCAAATAGAATAAAAGAGATAGTGGGGAGTATAATATCACAAGTCAAGCATATAGTATACCAGGCAGGGATATTTCAGATACAGTGTGCACAATAAGAGATGTTGTGGACAAAATGGGAAAGGATGGGGAGGGGGGTTTGATTTTATGTATGGATTTAAATAAGGCATTTGATAGGGTAGAGCACAGTTTTATAGAGCAAGTAATGAGAAGATTCGGTTTCGGGGAGAGGATTTTAAGATGGATAAAGTTATTGTATAGTAATTCAAAAGTTGTGTAAAGATTAATGGTGTTTTAACAGACTCATTTCCTATAGAGAGGTCAGTTAGGCAGGGATGTCCGTTGTCGGCATTGCTGTATTCAATAACGGCTGATCCTTTGGCGACATTAGTTAAAAAAGATAAGGAAATAAAAGGAATCCAAATTCCATATGGGGGAATGAGCACAATTCATCAGTATGCAGATGACACAACATTTACAGTCAAAGATAGAGAGAGTATAAATAGGGTAATGAAACATATGGAAACATACGGTAAAGCATCAGGTGCTAAAATAAATGTTGATAAATCAGAAATAATGAGTGTAGGTGGAATAGATATAGAAGGACAAGATATTCCTTTTAAAGTAGCGAAAGAATATATAAAGATTCTAGGTGTGAATATAGGAGTAAATGCAAAAGAGGCGAGAGATGCTACATGGACTGGGATTTTAAATAAAATAAAACAGGTTTTACAGTTTTGGAGATTAAGAGATTTAAGATTAAGAAGAAAGGTAGTTGTAGTTAATTCACTATTGCTTGTTAAATGCAATTATGTGATGGGAGTAATTGATCTACCGGATTGGTTGTTGAATGAAATGAGGGAGGTTGTGAACACATTTTTGTGGAAGGGAAAGGAGTGAAAATATCAACAAAACATTAATAGCAGATTACAAGGAGGGTGGGTTGAGGCTGATTGATTTAGATGTAAAAGGAAAGCAGTAAGAGTGAAAACAATAGAGAAGTACTTATATGATAAAGTGGAATATGGATGGAAGGGTTTTATGAGAGATTTTCTGGACAAAAGTAGTGGTTGTGGAGAAGCCAATGATTGAAGATATGCCACTGTTTTATAAAGAAGTATTGAGTGCATGGTCTGAGTTTTTAGTGAATGTGGAGTACGAGTGTGAAAATATAAATCAAATACACAAGCAGCCAATATTTTTGAACCCAAAGATACGGATGAAAGGGAAAATGTTTTATAATAGACTGTACATGAAAGCAGGAGTAAGACAGGTAAAGGATATGGCTTATGAATATGTAAAAGGTTTTTTACCAAATAGAGCCATTTATGATTATGTGGTAGAGTGGGATGAGGAAATTGAAAAATCAAAAGTGGACTCTGTATGTGAAAACAATAAAATAAGTTTGCCCAGGAGCTGGGTAGAAGGGATTGAGAGAGAAACGGTTAAACCGGAAATTGGGGAATGCCAGAAATGTTTTATGTTGAAAATGGTAAAAAGAAACCTTTGGCTGATATAAATACTAAGCTGATATATAAAATATTCCTGAAAAGGGAAATTAAATTGCCTGCATCAGAAGCTGTTTGGCCAAAACTGTTCCCAGGATTTAACGTTAAAACAATATGCAAGAATTTAAGTGTGAAATATAATGGACTGGACTGTGAATATTTAGACTTCAAATTAAGACATAATAGAATATATACAAAGGTGGTAATTCATCAAATAAATAAAAATATTAACAGAGAATGTGATGTATGTAAGATTGACCTGGAAACTTTGATGCATATCTTTTTTGAATGCAAAGAGCTTGATGTGTTTCATGAAAAATTGAAAAATGTGGTAAAGGAGGAATGGGGAAAAGATGTAACAGGAAATGAATGGAAAAAATTGTTTTTATTTGGTGAATGTATGAATTATAAGGATAAGAAGGTTAATTTGTGTAACTTTATTTTAAGTCATGCAAGGTATGCAATATGGCGAGGAGGAATTTGGCATATTATGAAGGGAAAAAGTGGACGTAGCTGTGATGTTCAGGACTGTTGTGGAAAAAAGTATTTATCTAATGTGGAAATATCTGAGCAAAGATGTTTTTGAAAAAGCTTTTATTAATGGATGTAGACTTATATCTGTGGAAGACAAAGGAGGATTGAGTTTAAATTTCTAAAGATGGAGAATTATATTTGTAATGTTAAATAACATAGGATGATTATATGTGTGGAAATGTTTGGTGATGTGACAATTTGAATGAAGGATTTTGCGTTTATGTATTGTATGGATGGCTATGTCATACTGTGTTAATGAGTTGTAATAATTTGATACTTATGATAATAAAAAAAAAAAAGCACGCTCGATCTCGGAAGCTAAGCAGGGGCGGGCCTGGTTAGTACTTGGATGGGAGACCGCCTGGGAATACCAGGTGCTGTAAGCTTTGCTTTTCCTTCACCAGTCAGCGGCGCTCTTCTCCAGGGGCCGACTGTTTTGCTCGCTCCTTTACCCTTTTACATTTGCTGCTGCTTTGCTTTGCCCTTCTCTGTGCCGCCTTTCTGCTTCGTCGGTGTGACGGAGGACAGCTCAACATCGTCATTCTTGCTTTCTCCTCCAGGGAGCGATAGACAGACCTTCTCTCTCTCTACAGCGACCTCATTAGAGCTGCACGTTCCTTTGCAACTCGGGCCCTTCTCTTCGACTTGAGAGGTTGCCAGTCTTGTTTGTCAGTCCAACCGCTTGAATGCAAACTGCACCGGAAAAAAAATAAATAAATAAAAAAATAAAAAAATAAATAAATGATTTAAGAAATTCAAGAATCAACCGAAGAGCTAATTATTTATTCGTTTAAAGAAATCCTAGGCACGGCCGCTTTAAGTCCTTCGACATTAGGCCCCCATTTGTTTCCTCTCGGGGTGCCTGACTACAAAATCCGTATTTGCCTTTTTTCCTAAGGTCAGGAATCCTCAAATAAGATCCACCACATCCACTCTCCTGTAAATTTCAGCTCTGACCCTAATCAAAGGACCTGAACATGCTGATCCATGTCTTCAGGATCAATGATTCGTTGAACTCAATTGGTCTATGTTTGCATTGTTTAATATTTGATTCCGTTTTTATTTCATTTTACTTGTTGTAGTTTTTTTTTTTTTTTTTTTTAACTTTTAGTTTGTTTGACACGTGATCACTCCGAACGGTGTTTCTTTATTCATGTCAGTGGGTGTTTTTTATTGATTTATTTAGTTTTTACGATTTCTAAACAGGTGTCAAAGGTTTTATTTAATTTTGTTTGTGTAAAGGAACTTTTAGAAGTTTTAGTTTGTTTGCCAGGTGATCGCTTCGAACGACGTTTCTTTGTTCATGTCGATGGGTGTTTTGATCGCCTTTAGCTGGAAATGGAGTGTTCATCGTGGTCGTTGTACATTACTGACACTCTGTGCTCCGAATTGTATAGCGTTGAGTGCTTTGACAGGATATGGTTGAAATGTAAATAAAGGTGCCTGATTAATTTGATATCGTTGAGAAATAGACTTGCGTTTACTTGCACTCAGTGTGGCTCGCAGCGTCAGCGATGTTTGTCTTCTCTGTGCCGCCTTTCTGCTTCGTCGGTGTGACGGAGGACAGCTCAACGTCGTCATTCTTGCTTTCTCCTCCAGGGAGCGATAGACAGACCTTCTCTTTCTCTACAGCGACCTCTTTAGAGCTGCACGTTCCTTTGCAAC
Organism: Puntigrus tetrazona; assembly: GCF_018831695.1. Classification (NCBI taxonomy): domain Eukaryota; kingdom Metazoa; phylum Chordata; class Actinopteri; order Cypriniformes; family Cyprinidae; genus Puntigrus; species Puntigrus tetrazona. The sequence goes on along the minus strand of NW_025048307.1, from coordinate 81,706 downwards.
TCGGGCCCTTCTCTTCGACTTGAGAGGTTGCCAGTCTTGTTTGTCAGTCCAACCGCTTGAATGCAAACTGCACCGGGGAAAAAATAAATAAATAAATAAATAAATGATTTACTTTTAGTTTGTTTGACACGTGATCGCTCTGAACGGCGTTTCTTTGTTCATGTCATTGGGTGTTTTTTATCGCCTTTAGCCGGAAATGGACTGTTTAACGTGGTCGTTGTACATTACTGACACTCTATGTCAGACCGACAAACCTTTTCACTGTCCATTTACAGGAGAGTGGATGTGGTGGACCTTATTTGATTTCATTTGCTTAGTAGTTCGGAGAACAGGGTATCAGTATCGCAAAGCGACCACGTTGATCACTCCATTTCAGCTAAAGGCGATAAAAACTCCCGTTTAAATAAACAAAGACACAGAAGACCAGTATTAGAAATACACTGATTTTGTAGTGCATTGAAATTAAATGCATTGAGACTTTGCATTGCTTTGAACAATTGGGTTATTCAACATACCTTCTTAATTTAATGTTGTCATCCACTTTTACCATGGTAAAAACTCAAACAGTGACATGTAGATGAAATATATAAAGAGTCACAGAAGACCAGTATCAGAAATACACAGATTTTGTGGTGCATTGAAATTAAATGCATTGAGACTTTATGTCTTAATGAGCGTATGGAGTCCTACCCCATTGAACATGTGTGTTATTCAACATACGTTCTTAGTTTAATGTTGTCATCCACATTTACCACGGTAAAGACATAAACGGTGGCATGTAGTTGGAGAGATTGAAGCAGAGAAAAAAAGACCAGTATCAGAAATACACAGATTTTGTGGTGCATTGAAATTAAATGCATTGAGACTTTGCATTGCATTTAACATTTGTGTTATTCAACATACCTTGTTAATTTAATGTTGTCATCAACATTTACCACGGTAAAGACATAAACGGTGGCATGTAGATGGAGAGATTCAAGCAGAGAAAAAAAAAACAGTATCAGAAATACACAGATTTTGTGGTGCATTGAAATTAAATGCATTGAGACTTTGCATTGCATTGAACAATTGGGTTATTCAACATACCTTGTTAATTCAACGTTGAGATTGTCATGGAATTTTCAACTCAAAATTATGTGAAGACTGAAAAATAAAGAGTCCAGCAAATTTGTCTTTGTCTCGCCTTTATTTCTCCGCGCAGAGGAACAAAGAGAATGATCTGGTTTACACACAGTGGAGTCTGTGAGCAAAGAGATAACAGTGAGCTCACAGGTTAGAGGTTTTATAGGCAAAAGTATACATTCCAAGGTCGCTCAAATCCACCTCGAACCAATTGAAATAGTTCAAAGTCACGTCACCCATCTCGTGCTTACTGTGTCTGGTTTTTCTCTAGTTTATCTCCCGTACCTAGCACAAATAGGGCATCCTGTACCCACATGAGGTTGTTTAACATGGGTTTAACCTCTGCCACGCACACAGTGTATGTTTTCCATACCTCTAACATTCCAGGTCACTAATTGCGCATTTGTGTTCGTGCCTAGTACCGTGATGTTACGAATATATGTATGTGTTGCTCAATCTATCTTTAAGTGAAGTTAGTTTAATAGTGAAGTTAATTTAATTCAGTGTTACAAGTAAACAATAAACATTAAATGTAATCAATTAGAATAATTTCCATTACACTCCTCCCTTTTGATCATTCTTGATCACCTGTCAAATGAGAATATAATAAAATAAAATCCCTTAACGATAACATCAAGTGTGTAAATTCACATGGATTCAGAACACACCATCACACAATAAGGGTTTGAAAACATAATAAACTCTTAACATATGATTAATTGGAGATTATATAAACTCAATCTGAGGAAATCATCTCTTGACTTTATAAAAGAAAACGTTAATTAAAATGTAGAATTTCCCTTTTAAATGGTGTTATCTTGTGAAATTATCTACTCGAGACCCCTTTAATCATTAGTTTACTCTTCATCATCACTTGAATCATCATAATCATCACAATCAACAATATTCAACACCTTTCTGGATTTATCCTCTACCTTACTCCCCCAGTGATTAAACGTTATCATTTGGTGGGTGACCGAAGCTCTCATAGTCGAATTCACTGCTCTTTTTACCATGCTCATCACACAAGGCCATATACATAGTAACAGGACAAACACAAATAGTGCTGAAATGGCAAGCAAACCAATATACTCAGCTTTTTGCCATAATCCCTTGAACCAATTCCATCCCCACACATCATCATCAGCACTAATCTCCCTAGCCTTTAGCCTGTTTACAGCATTGGTGATATTCTGAATACCCAAATCTATCATATGACCATCAGCATCATTGTCAGGAATATAGGTACAACATGCAGTTCCTACAACAGCACACACGCCTCCGGAAATGGCTGTAAGTTGATCCAACACAAGTCGATTCTGCAACGCTGTCAGTCTCAGGCCTCTCAGTTCCTCCTTGATCCCCTCCATCATTACCTTTGTGGTATTCATGAAGCTGATTAGTTCATACCGTGTCACTTCCACTTCATTTTGGAGGAAAGCTACCCCAAGAGACGGGATCAAAGCCTGGAAGAATTTCTCAGCTCCGTTCCATAGTCGATGTTCTTTCGGGACAGGGTTGTTCCGTCCAAGGCTTGATATCTTGACTCGGTCACGCAGTGAAGTCACCCTTTTTTCAATTTCTCTCTTGGCCTTAGTGAGGCGATGTCCTGGCTTCTTCGTGTGAAGTTGTTCTGGTGCTCTTACCGCGATAGCTCCTCCATATAACTGTACCATAGCACATGTGCCTGTCCACCGACGGGCAGTGAAGCATACACGACATGTCCACACAGCCAGTACCATTCCTCCACCACACTGGTACCATCGTTGTCAGGAATGTGGACTTCTGAGCAATCTTGTTTGCATCTCACCCGATCGTTGGGGTTTGCTACCGTGAGATAACGTCGGCTGATGTGACATTGTGGCAGAAGTCCTACCCCAATGATGGTATTCAACAAGCACCCCATGCATTTGTGACCGGCTTCTTGAGTGATCAGGAGTGAGTTGTACATCTCATTGCAGTGATTGATGGGTATTTCTCCCATGGAGTCTTGTCCCCCGTCATTTCGATAACAGGTCAGGTTAGATGGTATGTCTTTCACTATAGCAATGCGGCCTGCCACCCTCTTCAGGGTTCTAATCTTTGTCCACTCAGTTGAATTCTCCATGATCCAGAAGTCACTGTGTTCGGGTAGCCCTGCTGCTGCCACTGATATTGCTGTTATGTGCTTGATCAGATCCTTATCTGGGTCTTGATAGGCCCACCAATCCCCTCGGTTATGCTGTGAGGAGTTGTGCACACACGTAGCAGTCAGTCAAGTCATTCGTTTTAGCAGTGAAGTTAAGCAGCCTCCACCACATATTGTTAGCATACGGATGTGGCGGATTCGGGTGGTCTAACCAGTGCTCATCTCCTGTCTTGACCGCTCTGACTTGCCGGAGGAGAGTTTGATTGATCAGATCGTCACATTCAGTGACATGATGTTCACGTTGTTTCTCCATGTATATCATGATGAATAGTGCAAATGAGAGGACGACCAGCGTCATACTTATGATTAGGGTCAAGAGGTTTGGGTACAAGTCGTATAGTTTTTTTGAACTTGTCTATCTTCCTTCTCAATTTAGAGGATACCATCTTGTCAGATACTGCCACGTGACACCTGGTATTTTTGTAGGGAAGAAACAAATTTGCTCTGTTTGTCTATCTAATTGAGGTCTTATATTTGGTTTACTATACAGGAACGCAGCAGTCTGTCCTTCATACAAATGTGATGCTCTCCAGCCAATTGTGGTAATGACAGCTAACACTGCACTATCTTGTTCAACTATTTGTCTAACTACTTTACATACGTCGTTTCCTATTTTCCTCTTATAGCAGCGATATAGAATCGGGGTGAACGGGTATCTGGTGTGCCACCACGAAGCGTCTGATCCAGAGAGCCCTTGCTCTTCTATGGTGATGGGAAAAATCCTTTTTCTTTTCGGCATCCGTTGGCCTGTACTGACATCAGATCACTCCCACACAGTGATGTTGCTGCGTGTTCAGCTCCCATACACCACTGTGTGTTTGTTTACCTTTGTCAGTCAGACGTCCCCCTGGCACGGGGGCAGCGGGTCAATCACTGTTTATTGGGTTGGGTCTCCTCTGGTGGTGGTGGGACCTTCTTGCAGTGGCTGGCGTGTATCCACGTAGCCCTCTCAGCCACCTTAACCGCAGTGTGCGTTATCAGCAGGACCTGGAACGGGCCGTTCCACCTCCTTGATTTCCAATGTTTCCTTCTGAAATCCTTGACCACCACAAAATCACCAGGTCTGATGTCATGCAGAAATCCCTCTGCTGGTTTAGGTAGAGCGTCCTTGACCTGTTGAGAGATCTGAGAGAGAGTCGAAGACAGATTTTTACAATAGTTCAACATGTCATCTTCACACAGAGCAGTAGAGGGCAATGGTCGGGGTTCCGGTCCCACTCCAAGCGATGGAGGCCTGCCAAACAAGATTTCAAATGGGCTGAGGTTAGACTTTGCTCTTTTTCTCATTCTCATATACATCAACACAATGGGAAGTGCTTTGACCCAAGACAGACCTGTTTGCTCACAACACTTTGCCAGTTTATTTTTCAAAATTCCATTTTCTCTTTCAACACTACCCCCGGACGCTGGGTGATAGGAGGTATGTTTACGTATGTCGATTCCCAAGAATTTCCCAACCTGATCGATTGCCTCATTAGCAAAAAGGTGTGCCATTATCACTACTAATCTTTTTTGGTATTCCCCATCTTGGGACGATCTCAGACACTAGTGCCTTTGCAACAGCCCCAGCATTTTGCTTAGATGTGGGGAAGACTTCCACCCACTTTGAGAACATATCAACCAGAACAAGGCAGAATTTCTTACCTCCACATGGTGTCAGTTCAATGAAATCGAACATTATATGATCAAAAGGTTGACTTGGTGGTGGATGCGCTGCCAAAGGGACCTGTTGTCCTCTTCCTACATTATTTGTGGCACAGATCATACAAGATTGACAATATTTTTCTGCAAAGGAAGTAAATCCTTTTGTAAACCAATATTGATTGATCATGTCAAACATTCCCATTTTGCTTATGTGATCTAACCCGTGCACTAATTTGGCATAGTGTGGGAAAAAGTGTTTTGGCAAACAAGGTTTGTCTTCGGTGCTCAGCCAAACGTTGTCTTTCAGCTTGCACTCGGCCTTCACCCATTGTTTTTTCTCTTCTGGTGTTGCGAAACCCTGCATAGCTGCAAGAGAACTAGAAGGGAATGTTAGTTCGTCATTGTTAACAGTTACACATGTAAGAGAAGGTTCTGTTCCCTTTGTTGCGTTCTTCGCAGCGATATCTGCGCGTTTGTTTCCTAATGATACAAAATCGTTAAACTTGGAATGCGCGACGCACTTGCAAATAGCAATCGACCTTGGAAGCAAAATCGCTTCTAGCAAGGCTGCTATTTTATCATGATTTTGGATGGGTTTACCATCGGATTTTAGAAATTTCCTACATCGCCATAGAGCCGAAAAGTCATGACAGGTCGAAAAAGCATAACGAGAATCTGTGTAGATGGTGACTGTTTTTCCTTCTGCGATTTTACAGGCCTCTGTTAATGCTACTAATTCGGCCGCTTGCGCAGAGCAATGCGCGGGGAGCGCTCCACTTGCTAATGTCGCATGCGCGGTGGTTACTGCGTAACCTACTCTGTTTTTACCGGTTTCTGGGTCTCGAGACGCTGAACCATCAACAAATAAAACCAAATCTGCATTGTCAAGGGGGGTTTCTTTTAAATCTGGTCGCGGTGTGCACACCTGTTCCAATGCAGCGATACAATTATGTTCCTCGCCATCCTGCTCGGTTGGGAGCAGTGTGGCAGGATTCAACACTGTACACCGTTTCACTGTGATGTTTGGCATTTCCAATAGAATGGTATTATATCTGAGCCATCTGGCTGTTGACAAATGAGATGTTTTCTGTTCCAACAGGATCATAGAGACAGCGTGTGGCACTAGTAGTGTTACATCAGAATACCCCACAATTTCCCTTGAAGCTAAAATAGCTTTTTCTGCTGCTGCTACAGCTCTCAGACAATTTGGTAGACCTGCTGCCACAGGGTCGAGCTTACTTGAAAAATACGCCACCGGTCTCAGCTTTCCCCCGTGATCCTGAAACAGAACAGAAGACATGAAACCATTTTTCTCATCAACTGTTTGTACAAAATTTCTCTCAGGGTCTGGAAGTCCCAGACTTGGGGATGTTTGTAACAACATTTTCAACCTTTCAAATGCTTTCTCTGCTTCAGGAGTCCAGGTCAGCTTGTCATGTGGCTGCAACCTTTTTCCGTGAGCCAAAGCGCTCAAAGGTGACTCTTCAATGGCATAGTTGGGAATAAATGTTCTACAATACGAACACATTCCCAAAAATGACATGAGCTGTTTTTTTGTCAGAGGCTTTGGAATCTTTTGAATTGCCTCTATTCTCTTTTGTGTTAGAGATTTTCCCTGCTTGTTGATAATGTGACCTAGAAACGTCACCTCCCTTTTTGCAAACTGCAACTTTGACAAACTGACCTTGTGGCCTTCAGCAGCCAAATGTTTCAACAGCTTTACAGTGTCCTGTGTACAAGTTTCTTCATCTCTGGCTGTTATTAAGAGATCGTCGACATATTGAATTAAAGCTGACCCTGGTGTCAATTGTAATGTTTCCAAACTTCTCTTCAGTGCCTCGTCGAACAACACAGGCAAATTTTTGAATCCTTGACAAAGTCGAGTAAAGGTGTAAGGTTTGCCATTAAAATTGAAAGCAAACCAAAATTGGCTGTCTTTATGAACCGGCACAGAAAAGAAAGCATTGGAAAGATCAACAACCGAAAACCATTCAGCATCACCTGGTATTTGTGATAGGAGTGTGTACGGGTTGGGGACAATAGGAGCCTGTGTCTGAACTGCATCATTTACAGCCTGCAAGTCTTGCACAAACCTCCACTCAACTGGCTGGTCTGTGTCTCTTATCTTTTTGACAGGAAAAATGGGTGTACGCACAGGAGAGTTCTCACATTCCACAATCACTCCAGCCTTTTTCAATGCTTCAAAAACTGGTTTGATTCCCTCAATAGCTTCCTTTTTCAAAGGATATTTCTCAGCAGTCCGCAACCAATTTTCATGAAAGATACACGTCTTTACAAAGGGACCAATGTCTTCCCAGCGATTGTCGCTCCCTTTCGACAACGACACATGGGGAAAAGAATCCACAACATCAAAAAACATCTGCTGTTCATCGTTTAATGCAACAGCAGCAGCACATTTATTTTCTGTCCAAATTAACCAATTCAATTGCAATGTCTCAATACGCGGAAACCATTTCTGTTCAAACAACTCGTCTCTAGCCAGAGACACATGTGCTGAGCAATGTAAGTCCGAGAATGGTATAAAATCAGAATCAGGCGAAACTCTATCTTTAGCAGCATTGACAAGATTTTCGCATAATTTATCATCTTGCAATTTCCATTGATAAACGTATAGTGGTGTATGTTGGATTGCAGTCAGAGTTTGAATTTGGCACTGAACTGCTTTGATACCTTCTGGACCAGATATTAGAGAAATACCTAGTTTGCACAACAAATCTCTCCCCAGCAGATTTTTGGGACAGTGCTGTGAGAGGAGGAAACTGTGTTTGAAACTTGCACCATTCTCATCCTTACACCTCAGAGGGACTGTAAAATTCTCTTTAACAGTATGACCAGATGCAGAAATCGCCCATGCAAAATTTCCACTCAATTTGGGGACAGAGACAAACTCATTTATCCTTAATACTGAACTCGTGGCCCCCGAATCAGCTAAAAACACCCTTTCAACTCCGTCTATCCATAAGCTAACCTCTGGCATTTGTTGATATGCTAAGTCATTCAAATGAGTATATGTGCCTAATTCTCTTTGTCTGAATGATTTCTCATTTTCTAATCTAGCAATGCAATCGTGTATGACAGCAAGCGTTTCTTCATTGCAATTCGCAGCAAGCATTTCTTCATTGCAATTCGCAGCAAGCATTTCTTCATTGCAATTCGCAGTGTCAGATGTGGGTGTGTGTGTGTCAAACTTATCTGTTACTGAAGTGTGGTCGCCGTAGACTTTGCTCTCAACTCCCCCCTCCTTTCTCGCACTCTGCTGTCAATCTGCTTTCGGTTTAGACTTTGCCGCAGCAGCCGCCGTGTGTCTATTCAAAAGCGGGCACTCATTTTTCCAATGTCCGGGCTCTTTGCAATAAAAACAAACATCCGGATCAACTTGAGACAGTCTTTGCCCTCTTCCTCTCCCCGGCCCTCGGCCTCGATAATTCGCTCCTCTGTACATTGTCAGGTTTGCCAGCTGGAGCTCCTTTTCAGCCTTTCTCGCGCTTTTCTCCGCCAACATCTTTTCAGCATGCAACGCATGTTTTCGAATCCTCTCCAGTTTCTCGTCTTCCCAATCGATGCAGGTTTGCTTGACGATAGTCGTTATTTCGGGTTTCAGTCCATTCAGGAAGCGGCTGCGTAAATGAGCTTCCCATATCTGTGGAATTTCCCCTCTAATGTCCGGCTCTGGCATTCCACTGTAAGTGTTGAAAGTCTCATACAGTCGCACAAAATAGTCGTCAACTGACTCGTCCCTTCTTTGTGTGCAGTAGTTGATCTTGTCGGTGTTAATCCTAACAGGAAAATGGGCCTTGAATCGTTCGCCCAGAGCTTTCACTGCTGACCTGTATGGCTCGTTCTCAACGTGTCCCCACTCCGCTCGAACTCTCCGCGTGTCCACCTGGGGGAAATCTGGTCGGATCTTGTGCCAGTCCGTCGGCCCCATCTTGATCATCAGCAGACGTTTGAGTTCGAGCATCGTTGGGCTGAATTCTTGACAGAACGCATCCAGTTCCCCTGCAAACTTTTCTCCCGAGTCTCTGGGGTTTGGCAGATTTGTCATAACCTGCCTCAAGTCTGTCTCAGTCCATGGTCAAAACCATCGTGGTTCCTTGTGGGCCAGCCACTTGAATCATGGGGAAAGATGTCGCGTTTCCCTCACCGTCGTTCTCATCCACGCAGTCCGGTTCTAGTGCCAGTCTTTCAAGCGATCTGGATCTGGTTCTCGCGCCGGTCACGGAGTATCTCATCTTTCGAACTCCGTCGCTGGATGTAGAAGGCTGAGATGGTGCAGGTGCCGTTGGAGCGGTAAGAGAGGCGGGCAACTGTCCTCCTTTCCATAAGCCCACGGGTGTCGTCGCAGCAGGGTAGTAAGACGCGGTTGTGGTGGTGGCGATGCGGTGGTGGCGCCAGCCAGCGCTGGGGCATTTGCTGGTAGGGGTAAGGCCAGGAGTCAAGATCAAAGTCCACCTCGGCGCACTGCTTTTCTAGAGAGGGATAGAGAGAAGAAGATTTCTGAGCAGTATACTCTGTTCCTTTAACTTCCTTTGCTTCTGACTCTACATTTTTATGAGGCAGTTCTTTCAGGGCTTGCCGTTTTTCTCGGCGTTCTGCCTCTTCTAGCCAATAGTTCAGATATTGTCTATGTTTCTGAAACAGATCTTTTTGTTTGTTTTTCAACTTTTTCTTATCCCTAAGTTTACTTTCACGCCTTTCCAAACTTTCCTTCACCCTGTTTAGAGTCGTCACACTAAACGTGCCCCTCTTTGGAAAATCATGATCTTCGATCCAAATCGGTATCACTTCCATAATTCTCTGTCCATATTTCTTTCTCATGTCAACATAAATTGGGCTGTTCAAATCGTCTAGATCGATTTCAGGTTTGACATTACTAGACCCCATACTTGCAATCCGAGACTTTACCTGTACCTGGGACGCGTCCTCTTTCCTCACACTCAGTCGTCACTGCCGTGTGGCTCTGCTCTAAACTCGCGCAGAGTCTTTTATACTCCTGTACTTACTCGTACAGAGTCCCTTACGCCCTTCTGTCCTGCTCACTCGCAGACAATACCTTTTTCACTAACCCGTGAAACCTATAGGGCGGCTCGGCCATGCGTTCGTGAATCTAGGAATATCAAACCGCTCGTTGTTTTTGTCAGACCAAGATGAAAGAAAATTTATTTATTTATATATACCTTTTAATAATTTTTTTTTTTAAGACAAAGACAAACTTGTGTCTCAAAATCAGTCTCACCGTTTTCAGCACGCGTTTTCCTGGTTCTTTTAAGGAATCCAGCAGTGACGGTCCACTGGGCCCTCAGACGTCAGTTCCCTCTTCCCTGAAACCGTTTAGGGGTACAGGGCTAAGACCCTTTGTGGGCTTAGGGTGATCAGCCTACCAACGCCTTTCAAGTCCCGGACGATCAGCTGTCGGATCCCATCCTCGTCGCCAAGATTGTCATGGAATTTTCAACTCAAAATTATGTGAAGACTGAAAAATAAAGAGTCCAGCAAATTTGTCTTTGTCTCGCCTTTATTTCTCCGCGCAGAGGAACAAAGAGAATGATCTGGTTTACACACAGTGGAGTCTGTGAGCAAAGAGATAACAGTGAGCTCACAGGTTAGAGGTTTTATAGGCAAAAGTATACATTCCAAGGTCGCTCAAATCCACCTCGAACCAATTGAAATAGTTCAAAGTCACGTCACCCATCTCGTGCTTACTGTGTCTGGTTTTTCTCTAGTTTATCTCCCGTACCTAGCACAGATAGGGCATCCTGTACCCGCATGAGGTTGTTTAACATGGGTTTAACCTCTGTCACGCACACAGTGTATGTTTTCCATACCTCTAACATTCCAGGTCACTAATTGCGCATTTGTGTTCGTGCCTAGTACCGTGATGTTACGAATATATGTATGTGTTGCTCAATCTATCTTTAAGTGAAGTTAGTTTAATAGTGAAGTTAATTTAATTCAGTGTTACAAGTAAACAATAAACATTAAATGTAATCAATTAGAATAATTTCCATTACAGCTTCCACTTTTACCACGGTAAAAACTCAAACAGTGGCATGTGGATGAAACATACAAAGAGACACAGAAGACCAGTATCAGAAATACACAGATTTTGTGGTGCATTGAAATTAAATGCATTGAGACTTTGCATTGCATTGAACATTTGTGTTATTCAACATACCTTGTTAATTTATTGTTGTCATCCACTTTTACCACGGTAAAAACTCAAACAGTGGCATGTGGATGGAGAGATTCAAGCAGAGAGAGAAGCGATTTCAGGCTAGAAGAGACGGACACCAGCGCGTAAGTCTATTATACCTATTGCTGTGTGTTGTTCAAATTATTTCTCTCTGTTTGGAGAGAATATTTGCGTTTCCCTACTTATTTGTAGTGTGTAGTTTAGTTGTACTGTACTTTAAATGGTTGTAAATTGTTTGCCTCCGAGCTATTAAGAGCACTTAAGTGTGAAGGCGTTAGTTTCGTTTTCCTGATCGACCTCCTGATTGGCTACTGCCTGGGCAAATTAGAACTAGCTTTCCGCTGTTTCCACTGCATGCACTTTGTTCGCGCCAGCGAAGGCCCAGCGCTGCGTTCAGTCTCCTCGTGTGAAGACTACGAGAGTAAAGACATACGACTTTTCCTGCGCGACTTTAACTGAGCAACGCACTTAAGTACATTTTCCTTCATTCTCTTACACATCTTCACTTCCTCTTTTCTACCTCTATCATGTGTCTCCAACTCATTCCGGTTGTCTCTCGACCTCGCCCTAACAACACACGCAGACGACAATGCACTCCTACTAACCTACGCTCTGTCCCTACATCCTCTACTAAACCCCTATCTTTCTCTGTTGGTCTGTGGAATTGCCAGTCAGCTGTCAACAAAGCTGACTTCATTTCTGCTTTTTCTTTACATTCTTCACTCAACATTCTGGGATTGACGGAGACCTGGATTCGTCCCAGAAGACTCAGCAACCCCAGCAGCTCTAGCCTACAATCACTCTTTCTCACACACACCTCGTCAGGTTGGCAGGGGTGGGGGCACTGGTCTGCTCATTCCAAACAATTGGAAATATTCAACCCACTCACTTGTATGTCATTACATCTCTTTTGAATTTCATGCTATCACAGTCACTACTCCGACAAAATTCCACATAGTGGTAATCTACCGCCCCCCTGGACATATTCTAGACACCTTCCTAGAGGAGCTGGCTGGATTATTGTCATCTTTTACAGACGAAGGCACTCCACTCCTACTCTTCGGGGACTTCAACATTCATTTTGACAAACCTTACGCTACGCACTTCCATTCACTTCTAGCTTCATATGACCTCAAACGCCTTATCACGACAAGCACCCACAAATCAGGCAACCAGCTTGATTTAATTTACACACGCAGTTGTACTGCAGACACCATTTCAGTACAACCGCTTCACATCTCTGACCATTTCCTTCTTACATTTAAACTGCATTTTCCTATCTCTGTGCAACCAACCCCTATACCGGTTACTTTCCGACGTAACCTTTGTTCCCTTTCTCCCTCCCATCTCTCCTCTGCTGTGTCCTCCTCCCTTCCCTCACCTACCCATTTCTCTTCTTTGGATGTGAATGCAGCTACAGATACCTTGTTCAGTACTCTAACCTCCTGTCTAGATGACATCTGCCCTCTCTCCTCCAGGCCAGCACGGACTGCCTCCTCTAGCCCCTGGTTGTTTGATGTTCTCCGTGAGCATCGGGTCAAACTCAGGGCAGCGGAGAGAAAGTGGCTCTTCACGTCATTTAACTTCCTGCTCTATCCCCCTCCACCACCTCCCACCACTTCAATATCACCTGACGATTTTGCCACATTTTTTACAAACAAAACAAAAGCGATCAGTAGCCAGTTCTCAGCCCCCAACGCACAACCTTCAACCAACCACATCGACTCGACTACGATTCCTCCACTTTCTCCTTCTGCTCCTCACTGAGGCAGAAGTATCCAAACTTCTCCTCTCCAGCCATCCAACAACATATCCGCTAGACCCCATACCTCATCTTCTGCAAGCAATCTCCCCCACAGTCTTGCTGGCACTCACGCACATCATCAACACATCTCTCCTCACAGGCACCTTCCCCACAGCATTTAAGCAGGCTCGGGTAACCCCACTGCTCAAAAAACCCACTTTAAACACTTCCCTTATTGATAACTACAGGCCAGTCTCTCTTCTTCCATTCATAGCGAAAACACTTGAAAGAGTGGTTTTCAACCAGGTATCACTGTTTCTTTCGCAAAACAACAAACTGGACCATAACCAATCAGGTTTCAGGTGCGGCCATTCAACTGAGACTGCGCGGCTCTCAGTCACGGAAGCCCTGCGGACTACAAGAGCTGAATCCAAATCATCAGTTCTCATTCTGCTGGATCTATCCGCTGCTTTTGACACTGTGAATCATCAGATCCTGCTGTCTACCCTCTCATCACTGGGCATCTCTGGGATCCCACTTCGTTGGTTCGAATCCTATCTCACTGGTAGGTTTTTTAGGGTGGCCTGGGGAGGAGAAGTATCCACAGCACATCAACTGGTCACTGGGGTTCCTCAGGGATTGGTTCTTGGACCCCTCCTCTTCTCCATTTACACTACATCACTAGGCCCCATCATACAGGCTCACGGCTTCTCCTACCACTGCTACGCCGATGACACACAGCTCTACCTCTCTTTTCATCCAGACGATCCAACGGTAGCTACTCGGATCTCGGGTTGCCTGGCGGACATCTCGGCATGAATGCAAGAGTACCACCTACAGCTCAACCTGACAAAGACTGAGCTGCTTGTATTCCCTGCCACTCCAACTACACAGCATGACTTCACCACTTTTACCACGGTAAAAACTGAAACGGTGGCATGTAGGTGGAGGGATTGAAGCAGAGAAAAAAAGACCAGTATCAGAAATACACAGATTTTGTGGTGCATTGAAATTAAATGCATTGAGACTTTGCATTGCATTGAACATTTGTGTTATTCAACATACCTTCTTATTTTAATGTTGTCATCCACTTTTACCACGGGGAAAAAAAATAAACAGTGGCATGAGGATGTAATATATAAAGAGTCACAGAAGACGAGTATCAGAAATACATTGATTTTGTAGTGCATTGAAATTAAATGCATTGAGACTTTGCATTGCATTGAACATTAGGGTTATTCAACATACCTTGTTAATTTAATGTTGTCATCCACTTTTGCCACAGTAAAAACTCAAACATTGTCATGTAGATGAAATATAAAAAGAGACACAGAAGACCAGTATCAGAAATACACAGATTTTGTAGTGCATTGAAATTAAATGCATTGAAACTTTGTATTGCATTGAACAATTGGGTTATTCAACATACCTTGTTAATTCAACGTTGGCATCCACTTTTACCATGGTAAAGACATAAATGGTGGCATGTAGATGGAGAGATTCAAGCAGAGAAAAAAAAAACAGTATCAGAAATACACAGATTTTATGGTATATAACAAAAAAAATAGCGATTTTATATCGTAATACATTTTTTGTTTACTGCACTTACCTTGTTAATGTTAATGTCCATTACCATGGCAACGTGGCTAAAACAGAGTAAAGATTACAACACAACTGTGTTCCAAAACATGATGTCATAATTACAATAATAGAATGTTCAGGTGCAACTGAACATGGTGTATACAAATCAGAAAAAATATTGGTTTATACTATAGTGAATGTTTGGGGTTTTTTTCTGAAATTACCTTGTTCAGTTAATGTTAGTAACTTACTCACATTTACCACGGTAAAGACATAAACAGATGCATCTAAATGAAATACAAAAAGAGACACAGAAGGCCAGTATCAGAGGTACACTGATTTTGCGGTGTATTGAAATGAAATGCATTGAGATTTTGCATTGCATTGAACAATTGGGTTATTCAACATACCTTGTTAATTTATTGTTGTCATCCACTTTTACCACGGTAAAAACTCAAACAGTGGCATGTAGATGAAATATAGAAAGAGACACAGAAGACCACTATCAGAAATACACAGATTTTGTGGTGCATTGAAATTAAATGCATTGAGACTTTGCATTGCATTGAACAATTGGGTTATTCAACATACCTTGTTAATTCAACGTTGGCATCCACTTTTACCACGGTAAAAACTCAAACAGTGGCATGAGGAGGAAATATAAAAAGAGTCACAGAAGACGAGTATCAGAAATACATTGATTTCGTAGTGCATCAAAATTAAATGCATTGAGACTTTGCATTGCATTGAACAATTGGGTTATTCAACATACCTTGTTAATTTAATTTTGTCATCCACTTTTACCACGGTAAAAACTCAAACAGTGGCATGAAGATGGAGAGATTCAAGCAGAAAAAAAAAATCAGTATCAGAAATACACAGATTTTGTGGTGCATTGAAATTAAATGCATTGAGACTTTGCATTGCATTGAACAATTGGGTTATTCAACATACTTTCTTAATTTAATGTTGTCATCTACTTTTACCACGGGGAAAAAAAATAAACAGTGGAATGAGGATGAAATATATAAAGAGTCACAGAAGACGAGTATCAGAAATACATTGATTTTGTAGTGCATTGAAATTAAATGCATTGAGACTTTGCATTGCATTGAACATTAGGGTTAATCAACATACCTTGTTAATGTAAGGTTGTCATCCACTTTTACCACGGTAAAAACTCAAATAGTGGCATGTGGATGAAACATACAAAGAGACACAGAAGACCAGTATCAGAAATACACAGATTTTGTAGTGCATTGAAATTAAATGCATTGAAACTTTGTATTGCAATGAACAATTCGGTTATTCAACATACCTTGTTAATTTAATGTTGGCATCCACTTTTACCACGGTAAAAACTCAAACAGTGGCATGAGGATGAAATGTAGAAGAAAAAAAAAAGAAGTCTTAGAAATACACAGATTTTATGCTTCTGAATGAAAAAAAATTGATTTTATTTTGTAATAAACATTTGGGTTACTGAACCTGCCTTGTTAGTTGGATGTTGTTAAACAACCCACATTTACCGCGGTAAAGGCTCAAACAGTGGTATGTAGATAAAGTATAAAGTATAAAAAGAGACACAAGAAGACCAGTATCAGAAATGCACTGATTTTATGGTATATAACGAAAAAAATAGCGATTTTATATCGTAATACATTTTTTGTTTACTGCACTTACCTTGTTAATGTTAATGTCCATTACCATGGCAACGTGGCTAAAACAGAGTAAAGATTACAACACAACTGTGTTCCAAAACATGATGTCATAATAACAATAATAGAATGTTCAGGTGCAACTGAACATGGTGTATACAAATTAGAAAAATTATTGGTTTATACTATAGTGAATGTTTGGGGTTTTTTTTACTGAAATTACCTTGTTCAGTTAATGTTAGTAACTTACTCACATTTACCACGGTAAAGACATAAACAGAGGCATTTAAATGAAATATAGAAATAGACACAGAAGGCCAGTATCAGAAATACACAGATTTTGTGGTGCATTGAAATTAAATGCATTGAGATTTTGCATTGCATTGAACATTTGTGTTATTCAACATACCTTCTTAATTTAAGGTTGTCATCCATATTTACCACGGTAAAGGCATAAACGGAGGCATGTAGATGGAGAGATTCAAGCAGACAAAAAAAGACCAGTATCAGAAATACATTGATTTTGTAGTGCATTGAACATTAGGGTAATTCAACATACCCTGTTAATTTAATGTTGTCATCCACTTTTACCACGGTAAAGACATAAACGGTGGCATGTCAATGGAAAGATTGAAGCAGAGAAAAAAAGACCAGTATCAGAAATACACAGACTTTGTGGTGCATTGAACATTTGGGTTATTCAACATACCTTGTTAATTTACTGTTGTCATCCACTTTTACCACGGTAAAAACTCAAACAGTGGCATGTAGATGAAATGTAGAAAAAAATACAGAAGTCTCAGAAATACACAGATTTTATGCTTTTGAATGAAAAAATGTGATTTTATTTTGTAATAAACATTTGGGTTACTGAACCTGCCTTGTTAATTGGATGTTGTTATACAACCCACATTTACCGCGGTAAAGGCTCAAACAGTGGTATGTAGATAAAGTATAACGTATAAAAAGAGACACAGAAGACCAGTATCAGAAATGCACTGATTTTATGGTATATAACGAAAAAAATAGCGATTTTATATCGTAATACATTTTTTGTTTACTGCACTTACCTTGTTAATGTTAATGTCCATTACCATGGCAACGTGGCTAAAACAGAGTAAAGATTACAACACAACTGTTTTTCAAAACATGATGTCATAATAATAATAATAATAATAATAATAACAGAACGTTCAGGTGCAACTGAACATGGCTGCTGTTCGGTGTGTTCATTTTACATCATAGTATGTTACACACAGTCCGCTGTTAATCCTACCAAACAGCTTTAAGGTAGTAGGCTTCAAAGCATGTGACTGTAAATGAGTTTGGAAACATGGCAAGTCAGCATTGATAGTCAGTAAATAATGATATCACGAAATAATCGTGAGAAAACGCGTCCGGCCCTAAACGAACAGCGACTTCAAATCACAAAAAATAAGCAGATCTTGAAATGTATTATTCAAAAGATTTAAGTCAACTATAGTTACATAGCGTCACCGTGTCATCGATGAAAACAACTCAGAGTAAACTTACAGAAACCGCCAAATTTCCAAACAGCCTGAATCGAATCTTAGAGCGGAGTGAATGATTCAATGATTCACTCATGTCCGTCCGTTCATTCTACCATTTTATTGATCTGTCGTTCTAAGAGATATTAAAGCCTAAATAGCAAATAAATATCATGCCTAAAATATTTTATAGCCTAATTTTTTTTTTTAAGCTTTAGTGTCCTTGTAAATGTAAAATAGTTACATATCACATTCCATTGCATTATGAAATAATGCATACAGGTTTATAATGACATAAGTGTGTCAATGTTCATTTTTGGTGAACGACTATTCATTTAATGTTACTTACTGTGTCCCCAGATTTAAGCTTTAATCAAAGACAGAGAGGAAGGGAAAAAGTTTCTAAAAGTGTTCAAATGAACATGTTTAGACAGAACGATAAAATGTTCACATTTCAATCAGAATAAGCAATGAAACGGAACAAACATTTGGATTTGTGTCCTCAATGGAGCATGAAACTCAAATCCAACTCAAAAGTTTCTTCCTGGGCTGAATTACAATTAAAGGAGGAGGTGAGACGGAGGAGGAACGTCAGAAGAATTGTCAAATTGAGTGTGGAGGCATTTTACATGTCCTTGTCGTGATTGGTGGAATTATATCAGCATGCTCCTCCCAAACTATCTTTTGGAACTCAATTGAAGGGTTTTTACAGATGCCTCACTTTCTCTCTCGGCTGGCTGTCTCACTCCGGGAAGGACCAATCAAGGGTGAGAGCAGCTCAACTGGGTCATTACCCTTTGTCCCACAAACAGCACACAGCTGACGCAGATAAGTCTGGGCCAGCAGAAGGGTGAAATGCTGTTCAGATATCACTCACACCACAATACAATCTCGCTTTCTGTCTCAGAGCATTGGAAACAATTCGAGGAAGAAAATTAAAATTCTGTCATCATTTATTTGCCCTGATGTCATTTCTCTTTTTCTTCTTTGGAACACAAAAAAATTATATTTTGCAGAATGTCCTACATTTTCCAAAAACATTTTAAGACTAAGTAGAAACCATCCGTTATGATCAGCTCAGACGTATGATGCTTTGACGGTTTTAATACAATGAAAATGTCAGTTTTACTGACTAGTTCCAAGAGTACAATGATTGTCAAATCAAAATCTGTCCTAATATTTAACAATTATTTACTAATTGAAATCTTTCTGTTAGGCTAGAATTCACTTTTACGCAAAAGACCCTAAAATCAATGCTAAAAGTGAATTTCAGGCATCTATATTATATGAGATTTGCAATATATATATATATATATATATATATATATATATATATATATATATATATGATGTCAAAGGTTATCTAAAAGTGCAAATGAGAATGACATTGCATAATTGTCAGTTTATATGCTTAAATAAAACAATATGTAATATTTTCCTGTATCCAGTGCTGACACATTGCGCAACCTAGTTTATAAACAGTACATATATATATATATATATATATATATATATATATATATATATATATATATATATATATATATATATATATATATATATGTCCTATGTCCTATGTCCTATAAAAGAAGTTCAAGTAATGGCACAGCCGTCTTTCCAAGCCATCATACAGAAAACCCAAATTTATCTCAATGGCTAATTTATCTAACTTATCTAACTCCAGTCCCACCTTGTTAGCCCTGTCGACTGACTGCTGCCTCTGGGATTGAACCCTCTTTACCAATGTGGACTCAGAAAAAGTCTCCTTTCTCATCACACACATTAAACAGAGAGATGGTGTCAGTGAGGTCAGCGCCAGCCACAGACCTGATGGGACAGAAAGAGCCCAACACAAAGCTGAGCTCCATTTGCCACAATCAACCCATCTGAGGAAGTGATTCAGTAGCTCTTTTACCTGGCGCCGCTCCAGTTCTAATTAGCAGCAGTAAATCTTTGTAGCGTTATATGCGGTGATGAAGGAAGTTTTTAGTAGTCAGGGTGTTAAGGGCGGTTGCCAGGTGGTTACAAAAGAGCCCACCTTAAAGTCTCTATCTGGCTTCTATATAGTTTGGGCAATAGGTAAATTATAGGCTTATGTATTATATTATGAATTTCATGTTGAAAATGATGGTGGTGGAATTTTTGACTAATACAATCTGACTAAAAAAATGACACACAATGTTATTATCTGACTATGTCAAATGATGTATTGTTTGTAATATTGATAAGATAATGATTGTCAAATGATTAATTACAATTAATTGAATACAAAGTCAAAGTGTTTGATTACATATGTTTACTTTGTATATTTATTATGTTTATATTATGTATATATATATATATATATATATATATATATATATATATATAATGCGACGTAACTAGTTATCTTGTGACAAGTTAAATTCCTGGATATGTTGCCATGTTGCCAGTTTGTGACTGCAAAATTGTATCAACATCATGGATCAGTATTCTTGTGCTGATCAGTTGGTATTTTTTTTAGATTCTTTATTTTCAATGGGTCGCTTTGGGCCTGATCAAGTGCGGAAGTTATCAGTCAGTTGACCTCTACCAACCTCATTTGCACTTTTGTCCAATTGGAGACTGCAGCAAGTTCTCTCAGCACATTCTGTCTTTGCTGATTTCGCTAAACATTTCAACATACAAGACGTCATTGGAATCCATCACCAAATATGAGGAAGTAGATTGTGACATCTTCATCCTGCCCACGTCCATCCTCATTTTGAGCGTGCATCATGTGTATGAGCTCAAAACACACTCAGATATCGCTGACAGGTCTACAAACATGTGCTCACTGTGCATCATTGCCAGTGAAAATCCTTGAGCAAAGGCTGAGAGTGACGGTGGTTAACAAGCAGGACCCATGTCTGTCCAGAGTGGTTTGATGGAAGCTGCTGTTTGATGGCCTGCTCATGCAAGAGGAGGATGAACCGTGGGGATGAGGATGCAGAGGGTGATGCTAACTAACGACTTAGACATTGTAGTAGAGGTTTCAGTGGCTTATCATCTCCATCCAAAATCAGCGCTCTATTTCTGCCTTCTCTTAGATTGCGCTGCCGTATAAAGTGGAGTGGCTGCCCACGTCAATATATCAGAGAAGTACGCAAGGCAGTCTGTGTGCTCACTGAACAGGGTGACTTTACAAAGACAAAATCTTTACAAATCTTTACTTTACAAGATGGAAAAATCAAGACGTGGGAAACGTTATGTGATCACGTTGAGCGTGGAGTAGTTTTTACGATTTATGAACACGTTTCAAAGATTTTATTTAATTTTGTTCGTGTCAAAAGAACTTTTAAAAGTTTTAGTTCGTTTGACACGCCATCACGTGACCACGTGATTAGTCCGAACGGAGTTTCTGTATTCATGTTGTGGTATTTATGTTTTAAAGGATTTATGTTTTACAAGTTTTACTCAATAGAAGCACTGTGCCCAGGCCTCATAAAGGCTCTGAGTTTTTCTATTTGATATTATGTGTGTATGTGCAGTGCAAAATGTCTTATCTACAGAAACAGGACGTGGAGGCTGCTGAGCCCATCTACTGATTGAGAGGGAGAAAACAACTGCACCTGGTTCTGTGAAGGACACCCTGAGTGGGAGGAAGACCCAAGCACAAGAATATAACTATTGTGTGAAATGTAGTGTGAGCATACAGGACTGCCCTGCATGCCTTGATGCTGTTGTTCTGTATCCTGAGCTCAGTCTCAATTATTCTGACTTTATTAAACTAATTAAAATAGTAAATTTAAGAGTAAGTCTCATCATTGACAGACCTGAACCTGGGAGGGAAACAAGGAAGATTTTTCCAACAATGTCAATGGGTGTTTTTATCGCCTTTAGCTGGAAATGGACTGTTTGACGTGGTCGTTGTACATTACTGACACTCTGTGTCGGACCGACAAACCTTTTCTCTCTCCATTTACAGGAGTGTGGATGTGGTGGAACTTATTTGATCTCATTCGCTTAGTAGTTCGGAAAACAGGGTATCAGTATCGCACAGCGACCACGTTGAACACTCCATTTCTGCTAAAGTCGATATAAACTCCCGTTTACATGAACAAAGAGACACAGTTTGGAGTGATCACGTTGAGCGGGGAGTAGTTTTTACAATTTATGAACACGTTTCAAAGATTTTATTTAATTTTGTTCGTGTCAAACAACTTTTAGAAGTCTTAGTTTGTTTGACACGTCATCACGTGACCACGTGATTAGTCCGAACGGAGTTTCTTTATTCATGTCAATGGGTGTTGTGACGGCCCGAGATGTGGCCGCACAAGATCATTAAGGTAGCCAAAGCTCACTCAGTTTCTTTTATACATTTCATATAGATTTAATGTTATCATTTCCATTCTTTGTTTGGTTTATTTTTTTAATCACGTTTATAGTAACAATACACAACACGCATCTGTTAAACAATTATTACTTTATTTTGGTTTGCATACCTTTAATTGTTTGGGGGTTTTGGATTCCGCCTGGATGTACCATTGGCTAAGGTGGAATGGGGGAAACAGAGAATTGAGGATTTTTTTAATTAATTGTTTGGGGGTTTTGGATTGTAGTTATGATACCCTGTTCTCCGAACTACTAAGCAAATAAGATCAAATAATGTCCACCACAGGGTATCTATTTAATGTTTCTTTTAATATTAATTTTGAATTGTATTGTTTGATGTTGTCATTTATTTTTGTGTTAAATGTTTAATGTAATGTAACTTTTTGTGTCTCCTTTTTGTGTTGTAATGGGCCCATCTTTTCCTTTATAAGCTCTGCGTTTTGTTTATTTGGGGAGTTGTAATTGGCCAGCTTACCCTGTGTGAGTTCTTGTTTGGTTGTTTTCGTTTTGTTTTTGTTGTTTTCACTTGTTTTGGTTGCGACAAGTTTGATTTATTTGATTTAGGTAAATAAAGACCCATTTTTTTTGTGTAAACCTGGGTGTTCCTTTTCTTGACCTCTGGAACTAGGGATTTGTTTATTGGTTCCGCCTGGATGTACCGATGGCTAAGGTGAAATGGGGGAAACAGAGATTTGAGGATTTTTTTAAATTAATTGTTTGGGGGTTTTGGATTGTAGTTATCTATTTAATGTTTCTTTTAATATTAATTTTGAATTGTATTGTTTGATGTTGTCATTTATTTTTGTGTTGAATGTTTAATGTAATGTAACTTTTTTGTGTCTCCCCTTTTTGTGTTGTAATGGGCCCATCTTTTCCTTTATAAGCTGTGCGTTTTGTTTATTTGGGGAGTTGTAACTGGCCAGCTTACCCCTGTGTGAGTTCTTGTTTGGTTGTTTTCGTTTTGTTTTTGTTGTTTTCACTTGTTTTTTTTGTTGCGACAAGTTTGATTTATTTGATTTAGGTAAATAAAGACCCATTTTTTTTGTGTAAACCTGGGTCTTCCTTTTCTTGACCTCTCGTTCCCTCACATATGGTCTCAGAAGTGGGATCTCCGGTTGCCTAAGGACATCAGGTTTTTTTTGTTGTTTTGCCCCATGTGGCTGTTTTTCCCTTGCAACAGGAGGAAGAAAAGGATGAGGATATTGATGAAGGGGCTGTAGAAGGCGAGGCAGTGGAAACGAAGGAAGTTTCAGTGGCAGAGTTGGCAGGTCTGCTTCGAGCCCATATGGCCAGGACTGAAGGCAGAGAAACTATGAGGCAGCAGGAGCACGCAGATCAGGAACGACGCTTTAAGGCTCTTCAGCATCAGTTCAGCTTATTACAAATGGAGGTCCAGGCACGCACTTCTTCTACTCTTCACGTTTCTGAGGCGGACCAGGAAGCTACTGAAAGGTCAGACCATAACCCTCTTGTTGAGACTATTTCACTCAAACGGCTCTTTACCAGGAAGGATCAACTCAAAGCGAAATAAAACACAAGACAAGTTTTTATGGATTTTAAGGCTTGCAAAGATTGTGCTGTCGGTTGCAAGCGGGAGAGAAGCAGGTTTCTCCTTAACCTCCCTTTTGCCTCCAGACGGATCACAGTCCGCCTGAGGCCGGGGGCCGGGCAGGCCCCTGCCTTCTGCCTCCTTCCCTGCTTTGCCTCCTCCCGCTTTGCCTCCTCCCGCTTTGCCTCCTCCGAAGCTCAGTTTGCAAGTCACTTTATTTATAGAGGAAAAGACAAGATACAATAAATGAAAACAATTGGCCACATTTCTTGTGCGTCAGAATCTTCACTCCTTCAGATTCTTCCGGTGGCCCTATCAGTATTCTACGGAGGCCATGTTATGACCAAGAATCAAACTGAAACTAAAAGGCCACAGGTGCATAACTGTCAACATTTAACTCCAACATTCCGTTCTCATCAGGCTGACAAAGCCTGACACCCGATGGATACATACATCACTCCAACACCTCTAGATTCTGATAGACATTCTCTAGCTTCGGCTCAAAGGAGTTTGGCATCTTATTCCCTTATTGACGGGTAAAGCAAGAGCAGCATATGTCAATATGGATCTGAGTGAGTCTACTGAATATGATAAAGTGAAGTCTGCTATTTTGAAGAAATATGATGTTAATTCTGAAACTTATCGTCAAAGGTTCCGTTCCTTATCAGTAGATTCATCTGAGAGCCCAAAAGAGCTTTACAATTGACTTAAGGAATTTTTCAATAAATGGATCCAGCCTAAAGGGAAAACTGTGGAGGAGGTGAGTGAGATTATTATCTTGGAACAATACCTTAGATTGTTATCTCCTGAACTTCAGGTGTGGATTCGAGAGAGGGACCCAAGTACGGCAGGAGAAGCGGCATCCTTGGCAGATGTATTTGTTGCTGCCAGGGGGAAGAGTAAGCCCTGGGCCTGGAGATTTGGTAATGACCGTCGATCCATGGATGTTCCACAGACTCAACCAAGGAAAGCTGAGGGGTTTGGTAAGCCTCCCACAGGGAAACCTGCTCTAGCCAAATTCCATCTTCCTCCGAAACAAATTGTATGCCATCTGTGTGGTCAAGGAGGGCATATCAAGCCAAACTGTCCAAAGAATTCTGTTCAACTTACACAGCTATGTTTTGTCCCCAGGCACAAAATACTTGAGAATTCAAGTTTCTCCAGAACGGCAAGTGTGGAAGTTAATGGTGAAAAGTTGACTGCTTTAATCGATACTGGCAGTGATCAGACTCTTGTGAATAGGAAGTTTTTATCACCGTCATTGATTAACTTCGCTAAAAAACTGCCTATATGTTGTGTGCATGGGGATGAGAGATTATTGCCCACAGCCAATGTCTATGTTAAGGTGAAGGGTCAGACTTACCTGTTGGAAGTAGGAGTGGCTGATAACCTGTCCTTTCCTGTGATCCTGGGTCGAGACATGCCAGCGCTGATGGAGTTATTAAACTTAGGCCATGAGTGTCACATGGTGGTAACCAGAGCAAAATCGAAACAGTCAGAAGAGTTGGGGCTGAGCGTGTTACCTTTCTTTAATGCTGACATTGAGGTTGGTGTGTCGAAGTGGAGGAAGACTCAAGGAAAAGAGACAAGAGAAGGTAAAATATGTTGCCTCTAGAATGTCTGAAGATAATCCTTGTAATTTGCCCTGAACTTACAGTTACCTACTGATATCATCAGGCTACAGCAAGAAGATACCAGCCTCAAAGAGTGCTTTTCCAGGGCTGCGGAGGAGAGAGGAGAGGTTTCTGATGGAAAAACCGGGACTTATGTGTTGACAGAGGGAATACTCTACCACCAGATTGGGTCACAAAAACAGCTTGTGGTTCCACAGAATGTTCGAGAGGTGGTGTTACATCTTAGCCACTCAATTCCTTGGGCTGGCCACCTGGGGAAAAATAAAACTGCTGCGAGAATCAAGAAATATTTTTACTGGCCCGGTTTGAAAGCGGATGTAACTCAATTTTATAAGAGCTATCTTGTTTGTCAAAAGGTTTCTCTCCAGCGCCCACTTAAGCCCCATTACAACCACTTCCAATCATCGGCACTCCATTTGAGAGGCTTGGGATGGATGTTGTCGGTCCGGTCGAGAGAGAGTCGAACGGGAATAGATGTTGGTGATAACAGATTATGCTACAAGATATCCTGAGGTATTTCCTTTATGGTCTGTGAAAGCTAAACCTATAGCTACTGCTTTGGTCCAGTTGTTCTCTAGAGTCGGGTTTCCAGCAGAGATTTTAACCGACCAGGGTACTAATTTTATGTTCACCTTGTTGAAGCAGGTTTACCAGCTCTTGGGAATTAAAAAAGTCTGCGCACCACGCCCCTACCATCCACAAATGGATGGACTAACTGAACGCTTTAATCAGACATTAAAGCAGATGCTCCGGAAGTTTGTCAGCGAGACTGGCCGAGATTGGGACCAATGGCTGCCATATCTCCTCTTTGCTTATGGAGAGGTCCCTCAAGCTTCTACAGGGTTTTCTCTCTTTGAGCTATTATATGGGCATGAGGTCAATGGGCCATTGGCTTTGCTTCAAGAAATGTGGACAGGAAGTAGGGGAAAGGAAGAACCCACCAATGTTGTGTCTTATGTGATACAAATGAGGGAACGTCTACAGAAAATGACTGCGTTGGCCCAGAATCACTTGACAGAATCCAGAAAACAGCAGAAGACTTGGTATGATCCACTAGCTCGGGAAAGGAGTCTGGAGGTTGGCCAAAAGGTCCTTGTCATGTTGCGTAGTCGAGAAAGTAAGCTCCTAGCAAAATGGCAGGGCCCTTATGAAGTTAAGAAACGCCTTGGATCTACAACTTATGAAATCAGTATGTCTGGTGAAGAGCGCTCCAGTCGGGTTTTGCATATCAATCTGTTGAAGGAATGGGTTCCTCGATCTGAGGAGTCGCTGTCCTCTTTGGTGATTTGTTGTGTTGAAGGGGAAGAGTCAGATGATCAGTACCTGCCAAAGCCAGTTCCTGGGGACATCAGTCTAGAACACCTGACATGGTCCCAACGTCAGAGCTATAGGATACCAGAGCGTCTTCAGGAGACATTAAAGGAGGAAGTGGAATTGATGCTCCGCTTGGGAATCATTGAGCCCTCAAACAATGAATGGTTCCATCCAATAGTCCTTGTGCCAAAGAAGGATGGGAGTATGCGATTTTGTATAGACTTCCGTTATTTGAATTCAGTATCAAAGTTTGATTCTTACCCTACTCCCTGTATCAGTGATTTGATCGATCGCTTGGGCCAATCCAAATACTTGACGACAATGGACCTTTCTAAGGGATATTGGCAGATTCCACTGACCCTATCCTCTCGGCCACTGACTGCCTTCAGAACACCTCGAGGCCTCATCCATTTTAAGGTGCTTCCATTTGGCCTTCATGGGGCGGTGGCAACCTTTCAGAGATTGATGGATCAGGTATTGTGTGATCTAACATTTGCATCTGCATACCTTGATGATATCGTTGTTTATAGCAATACCTGGGAGGAGCATGTGCAGTAAGTGTGCGGTGGCTAAGCAGGAAACGGCCTACCTAGGATATGTTATTGGCCAGGGAGTTGTCCGACCACAAGTGGAAAAAATTCAAGCCTTGGAGAAGTGTCCTTTGCCCTGTGACGGGGTGAAGAAACACACGGCAAGAGAGTTCCAAACACAGGCCCCGGAGGGTGGATTTATTGTGCAAACCACGGGTGAAATACAGGTGCAAGTGAGGCTAGCGGGGTGGGTTGGTGCTGAGGTGCTCTCTTTCTTTCGTTTATCCCTCCTGGTGCAGTGGATCTGTGCTGTGCTTGTGCAGGCTGACTGGTCATATGCTGCTCTCTGCGGGGAACAAGAGAAGAGGAGTTAAGCTCAGCATTCATGGAGACAATCTTCCTCCATGTGGCATGTTGCGTGGTCTTCTTATGCTGCGCAGGTAATGGGGAGCAGCTGGGTCTGATCAGCCTGTGACGAGTGTGGCCAGGTGCTCCTCGTTGGTTTCCAGGGCGATGCTGATGGCGGTTCGGGATGCTCGTTACACTCCACCCCAAAGTGGAAGTCCTGGAGCACCAGAAACCACCGGGTCACCCTTGCGTTGGTCTCTTTGGCCCGGGCCATCCAGTGTAAGGGAGCATGGTCAGTGAGGAGGGTAAACTTTCGACCGAGAAGGTAATACTTTAGCTCCAGGACTGCCCACTTGACGGCCAGGGCTTCCTTCTCTACTGCAGCATAGTTTCTCTCGGCCGGGTCAGCTTTCGGCTGATGTATAAGATGGGATGCTCCTCTCCCTCCTGGATCTGGGATAGGACTGCTCCCAGTCCCGTGTCGGAGGCATCCGTCTGTAACAGGAAGGGGCAGCTGAAGTCTGGGGCTCGGAGCACTGGTTCCGACGTCAGTGCAGTCTTGAAGGCCTTCTCTGTGATGGGTGTCCAGTTCACCTTCTCTGGCTGCCCCTTCCTGGTCAGGTCTGAAAGGGAGGCAGCTAAAGAGGAGAAGTTGGGGATAAAACATCTATAGTAGCCCGCCAACCCCAGGAAGGCACGTACCTGGGTCTTGGTGAGGGGCCGAGGTGCATTCTGTACTGCTTCCACCTTTTTCTCTTGGGGACGAATGAGACCCCTCCCGACCTGAAAACCCAGGTACCTTGCTTTGAAGAGTGCCAGATGACATTTCTTGGGGTTGGCTGTGAGCCCAGCCCGCCGGAGTTCAGACAGCACCCTCCGCAAACGCTCCAGGTGATCCTCCCAGGTCTCTGAGTGGATCACAATGTCGTCAAGGTAGGCCGCGGCGTAATTCTGGTGCGGCCGTAAGATGACGTCCATCATGCGCTGGAAGGTTGCTGGGGCCCCGTGAAGACCGAAGGGAAGGGTCCGGTACTGCCAGTGGCCACTGGGGGTAGAATAAGCAGTTTTGGCTTTAGAATGTTTAGAGAGAGGTACCTGCCAGTAACCCTTCGTCAGGTCCAGGGTGGAGATATACCGGGCCCTTCCCAGTCGGTCCAGCAGCTCATCTACCCGCGGCATGGGGTGACCGTCGAACTCTGAGACCTCGTTTAGGCGGCGGAAATCATTACAGAAGCGGAGGGTGCCGTCAGGCTTCGGGACCATCACGATGGGGCTGGACCAGGGGCTACGCGACGGTTCGATTACCCCCATCTTGAGCATCTGTTGGATTTCCTCCTCAATAGCCTGCCGACGAGCCTCAGGGACCCGGTAGGGCCACTGCCGGACGATAACTCCAGGTGGCGTTCGGATCTCGTGTACGATGACATGAGTCCGCCCGGGCCGAGGGGAGAACACGTCAGGGTACTGACCGACCAGGTGCTGGAGTTCCCCCTTCTGGGCAGCCGAGAGGTGGGGGTTGACATCAACAACCACGGGATCGGTGGATGTGAGGCCGGAGAGTTGGCCCTCGTTCCCTTTCCACTTTTTAAGCAGGTTGACATGGTAGAGTTGGTCTGGTCGTCGTCGGCCTGGCTGATGTAGCCGGTACGTGACTGGGCCAATTCTCTCTACTACCGTGTGGGGCCCTTGCCAGGTGGCCAGGAACTTGCATGCTGCTGTGGGAACGTTGTCACCGGGTTGGAATTCCCGTGGTTGGGCTGCCCTGTTGTAGTGTCGCTGTTGTGCTTGTTGGGCTTTGCATAGGTGGTCCCGGACTAACGGCATGACGCGGTCTATCCTCTCCCTCATTTCTTTTACGTGCTCCACGACAGTGCGATGGGCTGCTGGCTGCTGCTCCCAGGCCTCCTTGGCGACATCCAAAAGGCCCCGTGGCTGCCGTCCAGAGAGGAGCTCAAAGGGAGTGAACCCGGTTGAGGCTTGGGGGACTTTCCGGATGCCAAAAAGTATGTATGGCAACATTAGGTCCCAGTCCCACCGGTCTTCCGCCACCACGCGCCGAAGCATTTGTTTGAGGGTCTGTTTGAACCGTTCGACCAAGCCATCCGTCTGGGGGTGATAGACGGTAGTCTTGAGTTGTTTCACTCGCAGCAGCCTGTGTTATGGAAAGTTATTGTTGATTTGGAGCCGAATTCACTTCTCGAGCAAAGAGACACGTACAGCAGGATTTTAGGTGTCAGGAAAAAACTTTATTCAAGTCTGAGATAGCAGCAGTCCGCCTCTCCCCTCTTGGTCTCTGTCTCCTCTTTTTAAACCCCTGCTAGCGTCCCACCCCACATACCATCAGTTTTAGGTAAGGACATCTGTATACAATCTTAGGGTTTTCGTTTTAGTCCCTTGTCAATTCTATAGGGTCTGTGTGCGTGTGTTTGACATGAGGCCCCCTTATTTATGCTGTGTTTGACATGAGGCCCCCTTACTTATGGGTTCTTTCTATGGGAACCTGGTGGCTTATAACCTTATTGCATTTACCAGTTGATGTATGTTTTGCAGACCCCACTACCTTCGCACGCAACCTAGCCCCCACTGCCTTCACATGCAATCTTCCAACAGCAGACACCATTATGTTTAAGAAGGGCACAAAAGTAACATGTAGTTAACTCATAAATGTATAGAAATTATAAAAGAACACTGAAGGAAAACTCCGTCAAATCCCCTCTCTGAGACTTTATTAAGTCTCATGCCTTACTTGCTCAAGAGTATTATCACATAAAAGAGTCATCATATGGGCTAGTGCCTAAATAGGCAGAAGTTTTATAAAGGACCACCTTATGAAAGAATACTCTTGTAGAGAGTGCAGCCAAAAAACTCCCTCTTTTTTCTTTGAGTAGAGTCAAAAAAGACTACACCTCTATTCTTCTTTTTCTCGTTGGGGACTGTACACATTCAATTATATATAAACATGCATATATATTCCTTCAAAGGATATTCAAGCATTAACACACAGGTTACATATTCAATAAGTCATTCAACAGTCAGCTTAATGTGGCAATACTGAGTGGAAGAAAAGGTGTTATATTTAAAGGAACCGACTACGCCACCCCGTAAAAGAAACCGGGGAAATAAAAATTAGGAAGCACAGATTCG
The DNA here is from genome assembly GCF_018831695.1 of Puntigrus tetrazona. Taxonomy (NCBI): domain Eukaryota; kingdom Metazoa; phylum Chordata; class Actinopteri; order Cypriniformes; family Cyprinidae; genus Puntigrus; species Puntigrus tetrazona. The sequence continues at coordinate 51,175 of NW_025048307.1, read as the reverse complement.
TAGGCCAGAATAACTCTAAGAGAGACGTGGGAACAATGTACAAAACTTTATTTTAGATATCCACAATAAATAGTTAAAAGCCTTAAGATCAATCAGTATCAATTCAAGGTCACATGGTCACAAAAAGGGAGCTCTGTTTCCTACAAATAAAGACATTTAGAACACTCAAAGAAACAAAAAAAAAAAAAAGATACAGCACAGGCTTTCCAACGGCAAGGGCAGGCTAGGTGAAGTGAGGATCCTAATGGCGCACTCGTGCATCCCACACACACGCAGACACACACACTCTGTGAAAGGTGAATCCAAGCAGCACTGCACTCCACGCGATTATACCACCACCAATACTCAGAGCTAACTAGCCTCCCAGCCTCAGGGACCGACAGTGCCTAGAGCAAGCCAAAACAAGAGAAAAGTAATATTACATTCGGTAATACAGTAAAGACATTTCCATCAAATTAAACCTACAAAAATATTCAAAGCAAAGAAAAAGGACCCAAATACTGGATGGAACAGTTCAAATGCTCACTGGAGCGATAGGGTCAGCAATCAGGTTATCGAAAGTCAAAGTTGCATCAGGACACTTTTCACAGCACCGGTAAAAGTCACCGGTGCAACCAACCCCGTCTTGATCAGTTTTTAAATGATGACGATAAACAGATGCAAACAAAATTAATAACAACAGTGGGCATACCACAAAAGGAAAATAAAAGAAAACGAAAAGAAAGTCCCAAAGAAAAGGAGAAAACAGGAGAAAAACACAGGAGAAAAACAGCAGCGCCGTCCTTTTAAACGCCGTGTAAACACTTCCGCATTCTCGTAACTAGACGCGCGGCATCGGAAAGACGTCAACGCACTGAAAATAAAGAAAGTGATATTTAAAATATAAATTTCCCATATAAAAGTATGATGGGGCGATTAAATGTGTTTATCTTTGTTGAGACTATCTTTGACTACGCCACTCCAATTTTCTCTGGGTAGGAGATCCCAAGGTCACAAATAAGGGGGTCCCGCACGGCTATCCAATTAAATGAATGTACTCCAGGCCATATTACTATAAAAATCTCAAATCACTTTATTAAATACAATAAATTATTCGCATCTGAGTTTACTCACAAGCTGACAAGCGATGCTCATATGGGCTGGAAATACAAGAGTTTAAAGGGTAACACTTCCAAAACCATACCAAACACTACAATAACAAAGAGAAAACAAACCCAAAAGAAATTACAATTGACTTACACAGCACACTGACTCTTGACACCCCACACTTGTGCATATGGAAGTGAATATAATCTTCTGTAATCACACTGGGCAAGACTATGTCAAGGCTTCACGGGAGCGCAACAGATGTATCAAATAAGAATACAAGAAAACATGGGCCACACTCAAAATACAAAAAATAAATGAATGAAGGTGGAGGAACAGTGATCAATTGAGCTGGACTGAGAAACTCTACAAAGAGAAAACAGCATTAACCACCCAGACACAATTCATCACCTTTTCTTAAAACAATTAAACAATAACTTTATTAAAGTCAGTATTAAAATGCTAGCTCTCCTAGCCACACAATAAAAGTTAAAAATAGATACCTTTTCAACGTTTATCTGATTACCCACATAGGCCGTTAAAGGGCTAGAAATCACCACATGCTTCCTAAAAGGAAAAGCTTTTAACATTTATATAGAAGGGTTGCAAATTAGTGCGTCCAACGATACTGTTAATTTTACACGATAAAATGACCTACCATAGATAGTCAATCCTCACGTGCAATATACTATGCTGCTCGTTCAGCAATTACCACTTGTCCAGCCCAAAATAACGAACATGAGAAACTTAAGGCATCTCCTATTAATATAAAAACAACATATTAAAAAAATATATATTTCCACGAGAGAAAATATATTACAATTCATCTCACCATAAAATCAATGTTTAACACTCACGTGCACTATGTAGTGGTGTTCATTCAATATCCACCAGTGATTCCGTTTAGAATTACCGATAAAGGAAACGTCTAAAGCACACATCAGAGATTATTCTTCCAGCGACGAACAACCACCTGCACGCCAAACAATTGAAACGCCGCTCCTCTACTAAACGGAAGTGCGCACTTTAAAGGGGATCCTACCTATCACCGCCGGTACCACATCGCCTCCTAGTGGCTTGGCTACAAAAGGATAAGAACAAAAATCACACTTACCAAAAAGCGGATTATTATAAGCACAAGTTTTACCGCTGCCCACAACTCACAAAAGATTATGCAGGAAAGAGACACGAAAGGATCCACAACTAAATAAAATAGACACCAGTTAACGTCACGCTCCATGAACTACGCACAAAAAGAACACGCACATACCTGACATATGGTGGACAGCCTGTAACCAGAACAAAGTATCAACCAGCCACTTTGCGCACTAGGGGAAGAAAAGATCTACTTTTAATCCTCATACCCACTCCTCCATTAACTGCTACATACCACAGAGACCACGCACCCTCTGCACATGCGCACTCCATCAACAACAGTCCCAGCGGTGACGCACACCAGGTGACATGACTCCAGCCTTAAATACTATAAGGGCACAATCTCATTGGCTATTGTGGGTGACAATCACACGCCAATTAACAAAAAAGGTTAGATTGTCACCCACCTTGCCACATTAAGATTTTCTTTTGTGAGGTCGTGAATAGAGTTCAAGTAGCTTGGTCTGTGGTTGCCAATGTTCGTTGATTGTCAGCTTGTCCACCGAGGTCCAACCGTTCCAGGTGTTCAAGGGTACCAGGGGTTTTGGGTTGTATGGAGAAGATGTGTGGTTCTATAGTTACTCTTATACTTGGTTCATAGGTTTTATTGATACAACAATATAGGGGTATTTGCCAAATCATAAACATAACAAACAAAACACCCTCTAACTACCTGCCTACACTACCCAATTCCTTGTTAATTCTTTATATACCAGTGTGAATTCTTCTTTCTCAGTTACAATGTATACACTCTCTCCCTCTCTCTCAAATGACAAAAACATCAAAATAATTCCCAAATCAAAAGGCAACCCCATTTACCATATTCCATCTACTTCTTCTAATTCTACATCAGGGTAACGCTGTTTAGTGACATGAGGCTTTGGTGCTGTTTCTCCCACAGTTATGTTGATCATCTGTCTGGCAGCTGCATGCGCAATCATAGACCTGAGAATAGGAAAGACACAGCATAATAATAGAGAGAACCCAACTAGTATAATAGCCGCTATTATTCCCAATTTTGTTATCCAACTTTTCCAGTTATAAAGAAGATTATCAAACCAGTTTCCAAAAGCTAGATCTCTTCCCGCGTTTGCTTTAAGTTCAAGTCTAAGTTCCCTCAGTCTCTCCATTGCCTGGGTGAAGGATCCATTTGGTGCTGTGTTATTAGGAATAAAAGTACATCACTCATCTCCAAACATCACACATACTCCTCCTTTGTTTGCCAATAGCCAATTTAATGCCAATCTATTTTGATAAGCCATTTTACTTGTGGGGTCAAGTTGTTCTCCTAGAGCTCTTAGAGCATCATCGTTATGATTGATGAATCGCTGCTGATTATAGTAAACGTAATTAATCCATTCAACATTTGTTTACTGTTATGTGTAAAATCAATGACTCAAATCCAGCTTTTGTTACTTTATATGGTCCTTCTCGTCGTGGTTCGTGCCACCTCCGTCGGAACACTCTGAGGTACACGTGGTCACCTGGTATTCCTGGAAGGGGTGTCTCCTCTTCCAGTCTGGGTACTTTGCTCTGCTCCTGTAAGTAGATGGCTTTATGTATCGCAGTTAATTGTCTCATATATGACCGTAATTCCAATTGCAGCTGTTCTAATGACGGGCCTTCATATGGGCCTCTTAGAAAGGGTATAGGCATTGGTCTGCCAGTCAACATTTCATAAGGAGTCAAATTGGTGATCCTGTTTGTTTGCATTCTATAACTCATTAGTGCAAGTGGCAATGCATCTACCCAATTGAGCTTTGTGTCTGCACATATTTTGTTGACTTTTGCTTTGATGGTTCCATTAACCCTTTCTACCATTCCTTGTGATTGAGGATGATAAACACATCCTAACGTCTGTTTTATTCTAAGTCTTGTAACACCATTTTGACAGTTCGTTGCACAAACGCCGAACCATTGTCTGAACTGATTTGTGACGGAATTCCAAACTTTGGAATCACTTCTCTGGTCAAGAATTTAATCACTGTCTGAGCGCTTTGATCTGGAGATGGCACTGCTTCTACCCAACGGCTAAACCGATCAATTATTACTAACATGTACCTTTTCCCTCTGACTGACTTAATCATGTCCACATAATCCAGTACTAGATGTTTAAATGGACCTTCAGGTGTTGGTATGTAAGACAAAGGTGTTGTAGTTCCTTTTCTTACATTGTTTTGTGCACAGATCTCACATTCAGCTAAGAACTGTGAACCAAGAACCATGGCTTGTAAATACGGCGACCAGTACCCTTGCCTTTTGATTACTCTTATAACTTCTCCTCGTGCACAATGATCAAATCCATGTGCATCAGGAATCATTATAGTAAGTAAAGCAGTTGGAGCAACTATGTACCCCTCATGGGATCTCCAAACTCCATTTGTATCTCTTGTTGCCCCTCTCTGTTGCCATATTGTCTGTTCAGCTTGTGTGGCCTGCTCTTGAATACGAACCAGGTCTGCCAATTGAGGGTCTGGCTGTATTAGTACTGTAGGGGCCATCACTGTAACTTGACAACCTGACGCTTGCTTAGCGTACAAGTCAGCTGCATTATTACCTTGTACTACAAAGTCATTGCCTTTTTTGTGTGCTTGACATTTTACAATAGACAGTTTCTTTGGATGCATCATGGCTGAGATTAGTTCAACAATCTGTTCTCCATGCTGTATTGGTGTTCCGTCACTCTTCTTAAACCCTCTTTGCTTCCACACTGCTCCAAATAAATGACATACTCCATGTGCATAAGCCGAATCAGTGAAGATATTGGCCACCTTATTTTTTGCCAATAAACACGCTGCTGTTAGGGCTTTAAGTTCAGCGAGCTGTGCTGAGCATGGTTGGTCACAATGTTGCAGGTCAGTGAGCACAAAATTTTTCCCTTCTCTTCTGACTATGGCATAACCTGCATGATTACCTAGATGGTCCCTGTAACATGATCCATCAACAAAGTAATCCACATCGGCGTTCCAGATAGGATTAGATTCTAAATCTGGTCTCAAGCGTGTGAATGCTATTGATTCAGCTACACATTCATGTGGTTCTCCCTCATCATCTAAGGGAATGTAATCAGCCGGATTGTTTGTCAAGCAGCGCTTAAGAGTTATGTCCGGGTATGTTAGCAATACAGAATACTGCAAGCATCGTGCTTGGGTCAGAACAAATTTTCCTCTTTCCAACAGTTCCACTATTTTATGATGTGTGTAAATAATGATTGGATATCCCATTGTTATTGTTGATGCTTTTTCATACATTGCATATACTGCAGCTTACCCTTGCTGATAGCATGGTGGGTAGCCCTGTGCTACATTGTCTAATTTTGTACTATAATATGCTATTGGTTGTTTTTTCCGACCACTACAGGTGTCTTGCATTAACACTGCTGATGCATATCCATCTTTTCGGTTGGCTACATTAAGATGAAACACATTGTCATAATTAGGATGAGTAAATACTGGTGCTGTTTGTAATTCTCTTTTGATGGATTCAAAGGCTATTGATGCATCCGTGTTCCATATCAGATGCTCTCTTAAGTTCTGTTGTCCTATTTCTTTAGTTAATGTTCTTAACGGGCAGTTTTGATAGCATAATCTTCTATCCATTCTGCACTGAATCCAGTCATTCCTAAAAAGGTCAGCATTTGGCCTACTGTTTGAGGTTTTGGAGCTTTACTTATTCCTTCTAACTGACTTGGCGAGATTGCTTTAGTCCCATATGCAATAATGCGACCCAAGTATTCAACTTGTGATTGACAATATTGCATCTTTTCCTTGGAGGCTTTATGGCCTCCTTTTGCCAAAGTTTTGAGCACCTTAATAGAATCTTGATGACATTGTTCCACACTATTATAACAGATCAACAAGTCATCAACATACTGAATCAATGTACTCTCTAACTGTACGTCTTCTAGATCTCTTCTCAATACTTGATTGAATACATGTGGTGAATGTTTGTACCCTTGTGGTAGTCGAGTGTATGTATATTGTCTCCCTTCATACGTGAAACTAAATAAGTGCTGACTTTCAGGTGCTATTGGGACACTGAAATAAGCAGAACACAAATCAATCACTGTAAAATACTTAGCAGGAGGAACATTTGTCAGCAAGGTGTGTGGATTTGGAACTTCCGCTGGCCAATCCTCAACTACCTCATTTACTGCTCTCAAATCATGTACCAACCTCCACTTGGTTTTATTTGCTTTAGGGATAGGTATAATCGGTGTTTTGCATTAGGTTGATGTCTGAATCAAGACTCCTGCCTTCACTAATCCCTCAATCGTTGGTCTTATTCCATCTACTGCCTCTTTTTTCAAAAGATATTGCATCCACCTGGGCAGTGTGACATTTGGCTTTACTGTTACTTTTATAGGATTTGCTGATTTAACTAACTCTACATCAGTTTCATGTTTAGCCCATAACTCATTTGGCACTTTCTCTTCCATTTCTCTCACTATTTCATTCATCTTGGGAACTATTTCAGTGTATTCTTTTTTTTGTCACTACTATCAGCTTGGGAACTGCAGTCAAAGGTATGTCACACATGATTTTTAAGTATGTCTTGTCTGAAGATTCAAAAATGAATGGATTTTCAGTGCTTTTCCATTCACATTTTTCAGCTTCTTTCATCATGTTTTCTACATCTTGAGAACACTTTCCCTTACTGTAGTATAGGGCTATGTGAGTACCTTTTCTGGCATTTGAAACAACTTTCCTATGAACTAATTTTTCTCTACTTTTAGAGCTGCTCCATCTGGTCCTACTACAATGCTTGTTGACTGTAGCGCTACTTTCTTATTTTGTGTTTCTTTTAACCATAGCTCTTCGAAGCTTGCATCCTGAGTGGGATCATAAGCCATTGTACAATGGAATTCGGTGTTTGGATGTCTTGGTTCTTGTAACTGGACTGTTACATATTTTCCCCACTTGTCAGTGACTTTCCTTACTTCCTCTTTTATGTCTCCTAGCCAGTAGACATTTACTTCTTGTCCATGATTGCGTGGAAGTTGTCTCACTGTTAGTTGTTTGGTTCCTTCACTCTCAATGTAGATTCCATCTGGAGAACACCAAATTTTCAAGTTCATTTTACAGATGGCATCGCGTCCAAGAAGATTCACTGGTGTTCTGATATCAGAAGAGGAATTTTGATTTCCTTGTTCTTTACTGTTCTTTACCATACTGTCAATGGTATTAGCTGTGATATTCCCGAAAATCCTACTGTCTTAGCATATTGTCCAGACTTGGGGAGGTGAGCTGCATACTCTGTTCTTAGACAGGAGAAGGCTGCGCCGGTGTCAAGAAGGACAGGAGTGGTCTTTCTTTCAATTTGGACTTGCAGCATTGGTTCTTGATCAGCATCACATGATATTGTTGGAAGCTGATACCTCCCCGTAGGATCCTCTGGGCATCCCTAATATCCTTGTGCAGGGCCTCGCCATGGGTTGACAGGTCCTTGTCCTTAGGCTTTTTGTACTTGTCTTGGAATGGCTGGACATTCTCTTCTCAAATGTCCTGGTTGTCCACACCCCCAACACACTCCAGGTGGTCCATTCATACTGCGTTGATTATACACTTGCTGTCCTCTTCCCCTTCCCAAGGATCTTGTCCATCCTCTTTTGTTTTGTTGGTCTGGTTTTAAATATATTACAGTAAGAGCAGCTGCTGTGCTGGGTGTCGTTCCATCATGTCCATTACTTGCTTGTCTTGTTGTTGGTTGCCCTGATGGTGTTATCATAGCTTGTTGAATAGCTGGAGCTGCCACCGTCACCGGTGCCATCGTATTAGCTTGGGTTTGTTCTCTAACAGGAGCTTGAATTTTTTTCTTCTTGCTCGTTAACTCCTCTAGTTGAAGGTGGTTCAGGTTTCTTAGGAGCTCTCGTTCTTGGTTCTTCTGCTTCATTTCATCTTTCCTGTATTGGTCCGTTTCATGTGTCACATAATCACAGAACTCTTTCTGTGGTTTGGAGTTGAGTCCCACTACGTCTTCCAGCTTTTCTTTAACCACTGTAGGCATGTCTTCTACTATGGCATTTCTGAAGAGGGTCATCAAGCTTGGATCTCCTTCTGGATTTTTCTCTAGTTCCTCACCTGCTGTCTTTCTTTCCCTGTACGAACATGTTGGAGTTTCCTCTCGATTCTCTTTCCATTCAGGTTGTTTCCAGTCTTGTGCATGTTTGTCTGTGCTTCCCTCCTTCTCTATCTTGTCGTTGATTTCTATCTTGCCTTTAAACTGGACTTTTCTGAGAGCCATTTGTTTTTGGTTACTCCACAATGGGTCATAAGGTGGAGGGTTTTCTTCATCTCTTTCGTGTTTTTCCTGTCTTTCCTGTTTAATTAACTTTATTCCATAATCTTTGAACAAATTCAAAATTCCCAATTCTCTTTCTGTAACGAACCAGAGGCGGAAGCCGGAGTAGATTCCATATGCGGAGTTTTTAATGGAGACAGCAAACAAATCCAAACGTAATCCAAACTCAGCGTCAGATAATCAGGAAAAGGTTCAAACACAATAATCAGTCCAATTCGAGTCACGTCAAGGCAAGGGGTAATCCAAAAAACAATAGTCAAGAAAAACAGGCAATAGGTCAAAACACGATAGAAACAGACAGATAAAGAAACGCTTGGTATGCAGTGATGAGCTGGCAATACTTCGCACCAGGCTGTTGTTTGGGCCTGGTTAAAATGGCCGCCAAAAGGGAAGTGGGCGTGGAGAAAGCAGAGGAAGAGCTGACAGTCAGAACTCTGGGGAAGGCTCCCTCTGCTGGTGTGGCGTTACACTTTCTTTCTTTTCTTCTCTTTTCTTTGATTTGTCATTGGATTTGTGATTTTTAATCAATCCTTCCATCTCCCTACACACCATCACATTAAATGTTCCTTCTGCAGGCCACTTTGTGTTTAGATATTTTTTTCGCTTCTCCCATTTTTTTGATATGCGACGTATTATATCTTTGCATACAGGTTGCTGAAGACCAATCACTTCTACAGGGGTTCCTTTCTCATAGGATGCCATTTTTTTTTTTAGATGTCAAAACTTCAACCCAGAATTCAAATAAAAATTCAAATAAAAAATAAAGCTTAACAATTAATCACCAATTAAAATCAAGTACTATGTCATATACTTAAATCTCAAATTTGTGATCAACTATCTATTATTATCCATTCAATTCTATTCAATAGATATTATCTATTCTATTATCTATTCTATTCAATTATCAGTTAAATTGATAACTCTTCAATCACCACTCTATTTCAATACTATTCAAATAATAACTTCTTCACTGTCCTTTTTATTTATCTATTATTCAATTTATTTTACTCCGGCTTTCTAATCTTAATTATTTCCTCAGTCAAAATGAAAAGTCACCACCAAGTAAGTTATAACTCCCCCGTTTCTCTATTTCCCTCCTTCTGCAAACGCTCCGTCACAAGAGCCTGCTCCAATGTCACAGGTCAACCCCCCTTACTTTGCCTAACTTCCTTCTCACTCTCCCCTCCTTTATTCCTTTCCTTTGCTCTTGACTTTCTATACCTTTGCACTCTGCATTTCTTTATCACTCTGCACCTATTATGTTCTTATTTTAAATTAATTTCTTGATTTACTCATATTAAATCTAATTCATTACTATTTCTTCTTAATTTTTTTCCTATAAAATACAATTTTTCCAAAATAACAAGTATCAAATTTTCACTTGCCCCCTTGTGTTCAGCTCTTCAATGGCTTTTGCACCACATAGGAAGTCCTGCCAACAGTTAGATAGTTTTTACTGTATCAGCTCCTCTTATTCGGTGCAGCCACCTGATTTCAAATAAGGAACATACAGAATCAAGCAAAATAATAATACATATTAAACTTCCAGCGTATGTTTCAAATTTCCAATTAATCCAAATACCGTTTGACTCCACTACTATCTATCTCTCTCTCTCTCTCTCTCTCTCTCTATCTCTCTCTCTCTCTCTCTCTCTCTCTCTCTCTCTCTCTCTCTCTCTCTCTCTCTCTCTCTCTCTCTCTCTCTCTCTCTCTCTCTCTCTCTCTCTCTCTCTCTCTCTCTCTCTCTCTCTCTCTATATATATATATATATACACATACATACATACATACACATATACACATATATACACATATACATATACACATACACACATATATACATATACATATACACATAGGTCAACAATCATTTCATTCCCTCCTCATCCATTACAGCACTCTACTCTTTCCTTCTTTCTCTACCTTCTTTTTCTTTTCTAGTCTCTCTCAACACCCTGTGACACCCTTCACTCCTTCTTCTTTTTCCTTCCACACCACACCCTTATATTATAATATTCCCTTTTATTTTATTATTTCTCTGTTTTGTTTTTTTTTTTTTATTTATCAATTTGCATTTTGTAATTTGCTTGCACCAAGAGCTCTTTTGGTGAAACAAGTACAAAATTTTATTTTATTTCATCACATAATATAAAACTTCACACACACTTTAAATTCATTCACATATTATCCCACAGCACATCATATAACTTCTCTCAAGTGATCCAACCACTCAATTTCCCTTTAATCAAATCTTGTTCTTATTTCTCTTTGTTTTTCTTTACTTCTTCTTTATTTCTATTGTTTTATTTTATTATTACATTATTATTATTTTTCCTTTTTTTTTTTTTTTTTATTTAAATTGGTCTCACTGACAGAAGTTATACCCACTCTCATTTACACACCATCCGCCAGTTCCATAACCAGCTCTCACTCGCACACACACAACTTCAATCTCTCCCTGACCCTTCCTGGAGAAATTTCCACAACATACTTTCAACAGTTCTCACTCAACTTTTAGCAAACGCATAACATACAACATATAAGACAAGGCCAGCCAAAAATAAAGACAGACGCTGCAGGATTTTTACCTATTGTTAATCTTCAGCATCGATATATCCGGCACTAAAACTGCCCTATACACTACTTTTCAAATATTGTCATGGTCACTTTATTATCAGTTTTGTTTTCTTCTTTCGTTACCTTTCTGAGGGTCAGCTATTTCCTGTTATGTTGAATTGCTGCATTTCTACTGTTTTGTGTTTCTCTATCTCTCATTATGAGTTCTAGAATTATCTGACCAACACCTCCCTTTAACATAGGACTTTTTCTGCCCAACAAGAAGACTTTAACCTAATTAGGACCTTTTTCCACACCCCTTTCAGGTCTTGATACCTGCAGGCGCGCAAACTAAAAACAACATAAACACTCCTTACGAGTGACCTGTCAGTTCTGCTCGCTCTTCCACTACCCTCATAGTAAAAACAGCACGCTGCAGGCTTTTTAGGGACTTTTCATGATAGCCCTAGAATCCACAGAGCTTCCATCGCCCCTACACACACACACACACACACACACACACACACACACACACACACACACACACACACACACACACACACACACACACTATTAACTGTAAGTGAACTGCCTTTTTCTCAACCCTCACTCATCAGCCAATAGTGTCCATTGCAATGCATTCACTCAAAATTAAAATATCTAAACTGAAAATAACTTTAAAACAAACTAAAATAACAAGCTAAACAAAACATAACTAAACCAATAAACAAAACAAAATTACTGCTCCTTTTCCTGACACCTAAAATCCATTTATATATACATTTTTGTGTATTTTGGGTTCCATGCAGGAGAGGTTCTTTATAATTACCATAGGCTGGTTAATCAGCAGACTACACAAAGAGGCATATAAGCAAAAACTGCTTACCTTTTATTTTTCTGGCGCCAGCCGAGTTTGTGTAGTCAGCCTCCTGACCCTCCTTGGCAATCGTCTTTTTGTCTCTTCTTCTTCTCAAAACCTCTGTCCTGCCCCACGTTGGGCGCCAAATTATGTTGTGGAAAGTTATTGTTGATTTGGAGCCGAATTCACTTCTTGAGCAAAGAGACTCGTACAGCAGGATTTTAGGTGTCAGGAAAAAACTTTATTCAAGTCTGATGTATGTTTTGCAGACCCCACTACCTTCGCACGCAACCTAGCCCCCACTGCCTTCACATGCAATCTTCCAACAGCAGACACCATTCTGTTTAAGAAGGGCACAAAAGTAACATGTAGTTAACTCATAAATGTATAGAAATTATAAAAGAACACTGAAGGAAAACTCCGTCACCGGCAGAGGTCAGCCATTAGCCGGGAAATGAAGGGGGTACCCTGGTCGGTCAGGATCTCGGCTGGGAGGCCAACCCAGCTGAAAAACAGAAACAGTTCCTTGGCGATGGTCTTCGCCGTGGCCTTCCGTAGAGGAACGGCTTCAGGGTAGCGGGTGGCATAGTTGACTATGACCAGCACATGTTCATGTCCCCGGGCGGACTTTGGCAGCGGCCCCACAAGGTCCATCCCGATGCGCTCGAAGGGCACGACGATGATGGGCAGCGGAATGAGTGGACTGGGGGGAGGAGTTCGAGGAGCCGTCAACTGACATGTGGGGCAAGCTTGACAGAACCGCTTGACTTCAGCATCGAGGCCGGGCCAGTGGAAGCGGTCACGGATGCGCTGAGCAGTGTTAGCTGTCCCGAGGTGTCCTGCCATCGGGTGAGAGTGGACCAGTTCCAGGATTGCCTCGGTCTTCGATTTTGGAACTACTAGGAGCATTTTCTCCTCCCCCCTCCGTTGGGCGACACAGTACAACAGGCCCTTTTTGACGATGAAGTGCGGGAGAGGATGGGGCCCAGGTCGCACTTCTCGCCCTTCCGATGATTCGCACTTGAGGCCAACAGTGCTTGAGTCGATCATCCTCTTTCTGGGCTTTTGCGAAGGAGCCTCCTCCCGAGACCTGCTAAAAGACATCAAGGATGGGAGGGGGACTCACCATCTCTCCCGCTGTCCGAGGCCAGCAACACGGGATGATCCTGCGGTTTGCGGGCTGGTCTCCGTCGGAGGCGGTTCCCTCTGGGGCTGACAGGCTGGGTGGCGGCTCCAAGCATGCGATCGAACCCTGGCCAGTCCTTCCTAGCAACACCGGGACCGGGAGATCCACTCCAACTTCCAGGGGCCAGGTACCCACGCCGGCCGAAAGGTTGACCCACCGAGCCGGGACTTGCCGGGTGTCCCCGTGCACGCAGGTGATGGGGATGTAAATCTTTTTTTCTCCCCGCGGGGCCAGGAGGTTCGCTCGCACCAGGGTGACTGTGCTACTGGAGTCTAGGAGGGCTCGGAAGGGCTTGCCGCTCACTTTACCTAAACCTCGGGGGCTCCTTTGGGTGGTTCGTGGTGAACGATGCAGCCTGCCAGCCAGGCGCGGCCGGGGCGGACCGGGTCTTCCGTCGGCATTGGCTCATCGCATGCAGAGGGAACCGCTGGCCTGCTGACTGGTCGCTCCTGGACCACCCTCCAGGGAAAAGGCACCGGCGTTCGCTCCCCCGGCTCCCGATGTTGGGCTGCGTCCGCCAGCTCCACTGCCTCGACGAGCTCCATGGTCGTTGTGGGGTTCCTCATCTTTACCGCCTGAGCGAGGGAGAGCTCGGAGAAACCGGTCAACGACGACCCGTTCTGTCACCCGACTCGCTGATGGGGTTCCGTCTAAAAGCAAATGTTGCGCGAGGCGCGAGAGCTCCGCGGCTTGTGCTCGTGCTGGGAGACGAGGGTTGTATTCCCAGCTGTGGAATTGTTGCGTGGCTGATATCGGGGAAAGTCCCAGCCGCGCAAGAATCTCTCTTAGCACCTCCGGATAGCTTTCCGCCGCTTCGCCAGAGAGAGAAAAGTAAGCCCGCTGGGCTTCACCGGTTAAAAGGGGGAGCCAGCACTCGTGCCCACTCATCGGGGTGCCACCCTTTTGTATTGGTCGTCATCTCAAACATCTGAAGAAAAGCCTCTGGGTCGTCGTGGGCTGACATTTTGGGTAATAGCTTGGTGGCTTGGGCGCGGGGATCCGGCAGCGGTATTTGTTGAGCGGCAGCGGACCGTAAGGCGCTTTGCTCTATTGGGTCGCCAGGTGCTCCGCTATTTGCTGCTGACGGACGCTGACCTCGGTGAGCCGCTGTAGCAGTTCTTCCATTATGGGGGAGGAGTGCTACACCACGCGGGGAAACTAAATGGGAGACAAAAGAGAGAGAAAAAAAACGGGGTGAAGGCGAAGCGAGTTTACTGGCTGGTGTTTCTTCACACAACTGTCCGCATTCTCCACCAGTGTGACGGGGTGAAGAAACACACGGCAAGAGAGTTCCAAACACAGGCTCCGGAGGGTGGATTTATTGTGCAAACCACGGGTGAAATACAGGTGCAAGTGAGGCTAGCGGGGTGGGTTGGTGCTGAGGTGCTCTCTTTCTTTCGTTTATCCCTCCTGGTGCAGTGGATCCGTGCTGTGCTTGTGCAGGCTGACCGGTCATATGCTGCTCTCTGCGGGGAACAAGAGAAGAGGAGTTAGGCTCAGCATTCATGGAGACAATCTTCCTCCATGTGGCATGTTGTGTGGTCTTCTTATGCTGCGCAGGTAATGGGGAGCAGCTGGGTCCGATCAGCCTGTGACGAGTGTGGCCAGGTGCTCCTCGTTGGTTTCCAGGGCGACGCTGATGGCGGTTCGGGACGCTCGTCACAGCCCCAAACACGTAAGAACTTGTGATCTTTCTTAGGAATGGCTGGATTTTACCATCGCTTTATCCCAAATTTTTCTACTAGAGCTGCTCCTTTAACAGACATGGTAGGGGCACATCATCCGAATCGGCTAAAGTGGACGGAGGAGAGTTTAGAAGCTTTCCGGGATATCCAAACAGCTTTGACAACTGATACTGTTCTTCATAATCCTGACTTTAGTCAACCCTTCATCGTGCAAACTGATGCTTCTGAGAGGGGCATAGGAGCAGTTTTACTGCAGGGACTATCAGAGGGTCGACGTCCAGTAGCTTTTATCAGTCACAACCTGTTCCCAAGAGAAGTTCGTTATTCGATTGTGGAAAAGGAGTGCTTGGCAGTAAAGTGGGCCCTGGATTCCCTCAGATATTATCTGCTTGGCCGTGAGTTTATTTTGGAGACCGATCACAAAGCATTGAAGTGGCTAGACAAAATGAAAGATACTAATGGAAGGATCACAAGATGGTACCTGGCCATGAAGCCCTTTCGGTTCAAGATCAAACATGTGCCTGGTAAAGCCAACGTTACAGCTGATTACCTCTCTCGCTGTACCAGTGCGATCCTTGAAGGGGGGATGCAGCCCGAGATGTGGCCGCACAAGATCATTAAGGTAGGCAAAGCTCACTCAGTTTCTTTTATACATTTCATATAGATTTAAGGTTATCATTTCCATTCTTTGTTTGGTTTATTTTCTAAATCACGTTTATAGTAACAATACACAACACGCATCTGTTAAACAATTATTACTTTATTTTGGTTTGCATACCTTTTTTCTTCACTTTCATTCACAATCGCGGTTCATTTGGAGTGCACACAGATGGATTGCATTGTATTTTGTTATTAATATTTGTTTTCTATTCTGAGTTTAAGTTACCGGCCTGGCTAGCCGCGGACGGGAGAGTTGCGATACTTGGGGAAATTGGAGTCCTGGCGGGAACAAGGGATTTGTTTATTAGTTCCACCTGGATGTACCATTGGCTAAGGTGGAATGGGGGAAACAGAGAATTGAGGATTTTTTTAAATTAATTGTTTGGGGGTTTTGGATTGTATTTATCTATTTAGTGTTTCTTTTAGTATTAATTTTGAATTGTATTGTTTGATGTTGTCATTTATTTTTGTGTTTAATGTAATTTAACTTTTTTGTGTCTCCCCTTTTTGTGTTGTAATGGGCCCATCTTTTCCTTTTTATAAGCTGTGCGTTTTGTTTATTTGGGGAGTTGTAATTGGCCAGCTTACCCCTGTGTGAGTTCTTGTTTGGTTGTTTTCACTTGTTTTGGTTGCGACAAGTTTGACTTATTTGATTTGGGTAAATAAAGACCCATTTTTTTTGTGTGTA
>NW_025048307.1:0-30000 GCF_018831695.1 Puntigrus tetrazona | reverse complement strand
CTCGCTCCTTTACCCTTTTACATTTGCTGCTGCTTTGCTTTGCCCTTCTCTGTGCCGCTTTTTCTGCTTCGCCGCTGTGACGGAGGACAGCTCAACGTCGCCATTCTTGCTTTCTCCTCCAGGGAGCGATAGACAGACCTTCTCTCTCTCTCTACAGCGACCTCTTTAGAGCTGCACGTTCCTTTGCAACTCGGGCCCTTCTTCGACTTGAGAGGTTGCCAGTCTTGTTTGTCAGTCCAACCGCTTGAATGAAAACTGCACCGGGAAAAAATAAATAAATAAACAAATGATTTAAGAAATTCAAGAATCAACCAAGAGCTAATTATTTATTCGCTTAAAGAAATCTTAGGCACGGCCGCTTTAAGTCCTTCGACATTAGGCCCCCATTTGTTTCCTCTCGGGGTGCCTGACTACAAAATCCGTGATTTGCCTTTTCCCCTGCGCCAGGAATCCTCAAATAAGATCCACCACATCCACTCTCCTGTAAATTTCAGCTCTGACCCTAATCAAACGACCTGAACATGCTGATCCATGTCTTCAGGATCAATGATTCGTTGAACTCAATTGGTCTATGTTTGCATTGTTTAATAATTGATTCCGTTTTTATTTCATTTTACTTGTTGTAGTTTTTAGTTTTTTTTTAACTTTTAGTTTGTTTGACACGTGATCACTCCGAACGGTGTTTCTTTATTCATGTCAGTGGGAGTTTTTTATTGATTTATTTAGTTTTTACGATTTCTAAACAGGTGTGAAAGGTTTTATTTAATTTTGTTCGTGTGAAAGAACTTTTAGAAGTTTTAGTTTGTTTGCCAGGTGATCGCTCCGAACGCCGTTTCTTTGTTCATGTCGATGGGTGTTTTGATCGCCTTTAGCTGGAAATGCAGTGTTCATCATGGTGGTTGTACATTACTGACACTCTGTGCTCCGAATTGTATAGCGTTGAGTGCTTTGACAGGATATGGTTGAAATGTAAATAAAGGTGCCTGATTAATTTGATATCGTTGAGAAATAGACTTGCGTTTACTTGCACTCAGTGTGGCTCGCAGCGTCAGCGATGTTTGTCTTCCAACTGAATTAATGTGAGTTGATTTATTAAGGAAGGAAGGAATTGATGTAGGGACGAAGGCGTGAAAAAGAAGGGGAAATGGACGTGTTGTTTTGGCGTGGTGAGGGACGGCGAAACGCCGCGCCCGCCAAGTTTGCCGGTGGGCGCTTTTTCTCGGCAGACAATGTCGAAGAGTTGCAGAAGACATGAAAAGAGTGGAGTGGAAAAACTGGTGTGCGTCTTTGGCCTGCTGCCGGTGCCTTCTTTAAATAGCTCGCATTCGCGGACCACTTTCGCTTACGGCCATACCACCCTGAGCACGCCCGATCTCGTCCGATCTCGGAAGCAAAGCAGGGGTGGGCCTGGTTAGTACTTGAATGGGAGACCGCCTGGGAATACCAGGTGCTGTAAGCTTTGCTTTTCCTTCACCAGTCAGCGAGCGCTTTCTCCAGGGCCCGACTGTTCTTGCTCGCTCCTTTACCCTTTTACATTTGCTGCTGCTTTGCTTTGCCCTTCTCTGTGCCGCCTTTCTGCTTCTGCTCGCTGTGACGGAGGACAGCTCAACGTCGCCATTCTTGCTTTCTCCTCCAGGGAGCGATAGACAGACCTTCTCTCTCTCTCTCTACAGCGACCTCTTTAGAGCTGCACGCTCCTTTGCAACTCGGGCCCTTCTCTTCGACTTGAGAGGTTGCCAGTCTTGTTTGTCAGTCCAACCGCTTGAATGCAATCTGCACCGGGAAAAATAATAAATAAATAAACAAATGATTTAAGAAATTCAAGAATCAACCGAAGAGCTAATTATTTATTCGCTTAAAGAAATCCTAGGCACGGCCGCTTTAAGTCCTTCGACATTAGGCCCCCATTTGTTTCTCTCGGGGTGCCTGACTACAAAATCCGTATTTGCCTTTTCCTGCGCCAGGAATCCTCAAATAAGATCCACCACATCCACTCTCCTGTAAATTTCAGCTCTGACCCTAATCAAACGACCTGAACATGCTGATCCATGTCTTCAGGATCAATGATTCGTTGAACTCAATTGGTCTATGTTTGCATTGTTTAATAATTGATTCCGCTTTTATTTCATTTTACTTGTTGTAGTTTTTAGTTTTTTTTTTTTACTTTTAGTTTGTTTGACACGTGATCACTCCGAACGGTGTTTCTTTATTCATGTCAGTGGGAGTTTTTATTGATTTATTTAGTTTTTACGATTTCTAAACAGGTGTGAAAGGTTTTATTTAATTTTGTTCGTGTGAAAGAACTTTTAGAAGTTTTAGTTTGTTTGCCAGGTGATCGCCCCGAACGCCGCTTTCTTTGTTCATGTCGATGGGTGTTTTGATCGCTTTTAGCTGGAAATGGAGTGTTCATCGTGGTGGTTGTACATTACTGACACTCTGTGCTCCGAATTGTATAGCGTTGAGTGCTTTGACAGGATATGGTTGAAATGTAAATAAAGGTGCCTGATTAATTTGATATCGTTGAGAAATAGACTTGCGCTTACTTGCACTCAGTGTGGCTCGCAGCGTCAGCGATGTTTGTCTTCCAACTGAATTAATGTGAGTTGATTTAGTAAGGAAGGAAGGAATTGATGTAGGGACGAAGGCGTGAAAAGAAGGGGAAATGGACGTGTTGTTTTGGCGTGGTGAGGGACGGCGGAAACGCCGCGCCCGCCAAGTTTGCCGGTGGGGCGCTTTTTCTCGGGCAGACAATGTCGAAGAGTTGCAGAAGACATGAAAAGAGTGGAGTGGAAAAGCTGGTGTGCGCTTTGGCCTGCTGCCGGTGCCTTCTTTAAATAGCTCGCTCGCATTCGGGGCCGCTTTTCGCTTACGGCCATACCACCCTGAGCACGCCCGATCTCGTCCGATCTCGGAAGCTAAGCAGGGGCGGGCCTGGTTAGTACTTGGATGGGAGACCGCCTGGGAATACCAGGTGCTGTAAGCTTTTGCTTTTCCTTCACCAGTCAGCGAGCGCTCTTCTCCAGGGCCCGACTGTTCTTGCTCGCTCCTTTACCCTTTTACATTTGCTGCTGCTTTGCTTTGCCCTTCTCTGTGCCGCCTTTCTGCTTCGTCGCTGTGACGGAGGACAGCTCAACGTCATCATTCTTGCTTTCTCCTCCAGGGAGCGATAGACAGACCTTCTCTCTCTCTCTACAGCTAGCGACCTCTTTAGAGCTGCACGTTCCTTTGCAACTCGGGCCCTTCTCTTCGACTTGAGAGGTTGCCAGTCTTGTTTGTCAGTCCAACCGCTTGAATGCAAACTGCACCGGGGAAAAAATAAATAAATAAACAAATGATTTAAGAAATTCAAGAATCAACCGAAGAGCTAATTATTTATTCGTTTAAAGAAATCCTAGGCACGGCCGCTTTAAGTCCTTCTCGACATTAGGCCCCCATTTGTTTCCTCTCGGGTGCCTGACTACAAAATCCGTATTTGCCTTTTCCCGCGCCAGGAATCCTCAAATAAGATCCACCACATCCACTCTCCTGTAAATTTCAGCTCTGACCCTAATCAAACGACCTGAACATGCTGATCCATGTCTTCAGGATCAACGATTCGTTGAACTCAATTGGTCTATGTTTGCATTGTTTAATAATTGATTCCGCTTTTTATTTCATTTTACTTGTTGTAGTTTTTAGTTTTTTTTTTTTACTTTTAGTTTGTTTGACACGTGATCACTCCGAACGGTGTTTCTTTATTCATGTCAGTGGGAGTTTTTATTGATTTATTTAGTTTTTACGATTTCTAAACAGGTGTGAAAGGTTTTATTTAATTTTGTTCGTGTGAAAGAACTTTTAGAAGTTTTAGTTTGTTTGCCAGGTGATCGCCCAACGCTGTTCTTTGTTCATGTCGATGGGTGTTTTGATCGCTTTTAGCTGGAAATGGAGTGTTCATCGTGGTGGTTGTACATTACTGACACTCTGTGCTCCGAATTGTATAGCGTTGAGTGCTTTGACAGGATATGGTTGAAATGTAAATAAAGGTGCCTGATTAATTTGATATCGTTGAGAAATAGACTTGCGTTTACTTGCACTCAGTGTGGCTCGCAGCGTCAGCGATGTTTGTCTTCCAACTGAATTAATGTGAGTTGATTTATTTAAGGAAAGAAGGAATTGATGTAGGGACGAAGGCGTGAAAAAGAAGGGGAAATGGACGTGTTGTTTTGGCGTGGTGAGGGACGGCGAAACGCCGCGCCCGCCAAGTTTGCCGGTGGGGCGCTTTTTCTCGGGCAGACAATGTCGAAGAGTTGCAGAAGACATGAAAAGAGTGGAGTGGAAAAGCTGGTGTGCGTCTTTGGCCTGCTGCCGGTGCCTTCTTTAAATAGCTCGCATTCGGGGCCTTTTCGCTTACGGCCATACCACCCTGAGCACGCCCGATCTCGTCCGATCTCGGAAGCTAAGCAGGGGCGGGCCTGGTTAGTACTTGGATGGGAGACCGCCTGGGAATACCAGGTGCTGTAAGCTTTTGCTTTTCCTTCACCAGTCAGCGAGCGCTCTTCTCCAGGGCCCGACTGTTCTTGCTCGCTCCTTTACCCTTTTACATTTGCTGCTGCTTTGCTTTGCCCTTCTCTGTGCCGCCTTTCTGCTTCGTCGCTGTGACGGAGGACAGCTCAACGTCGTCATTCTTGCTTTCTCCTCCAGGGAGCGATAGACAGACCTTCTCTCTCTCTCTACAGCGACCTCTTTAGAGCTGCACGTTCCTTTGCAACTCGGGCCCTTCTCTTCGACTTGAGAGGTTGCCAGTCTTGTTTGTCAGTCCAACCGCTTGAATGCAAACTGCACCGGGGAAAAAATAAATAAATAAACAAATGATTTAAGAAATTCAAGAATCAACCGAAGAGCTAATTATTTATTCGCTTAAAGAAATCCTAGGCACGGCCGCTTTAAGTCCTTCGACATTAGGCCCCCATTTGTTTCCTCTCGGGTGCCTGACTACAAAATCCGTGATTTGCCTTTTCCTGCGCTCAGAATCCTCAAATAAGATCCACCACATCCACTCTCCTGTAAATTTCAGCTCTGACCCTAATCAAACGACCTGAACATGCTGATCCATGTCTTCAGGATCAATGATTCGTTGAACTCAATTGGTCTATGTTTGCATTGTTTAATAATTGATTCCGTTTTTTCATTTCATTTTACTTGTTGTAGTTTTTAGTTTTTTTTTTACTTTTAGTTTGTTTGACACGTGATCACTCCGAACGGTGTTTCTTTATTCATGTCAGTGGGAGTTTTTATTGATTTATTTAGTTTTTACGATTTCTAAACAGGTGTGAAAGGTTTTATTTAATTTTGTTCGTGTGAAAGAACTTTTAGAAGTTTTAGTTTGTTTGCCAGGTGATCGCCCGAACGCTCGTTTTTTGTTCATGTCGATGGGTGTTTTGATCGCTTTTAGCTGGAAATGGAGTGTTCATCGTGGTGGTTGTACATTACTGACACTCTGTGCTCCGAATTGTATAGCGTTGAGTGCTTTGACAGGATATGGTTGAAATGTAAATAAAGGTGCCTGATTAATTTGATATCGTTGAGAAATAGACTTGCGTTTACTTGCACTCAGTGTGGCTCGCAGCGTCAGCGATGTTTGTCTTCCAACTGAATTAATGTGAGTTGATTTATTTAAGGAAAGAAGGAATTGATGTAGGGACGAAGGCGTGAAAAAGAAGGGGAAATGGACGTGTTGTTTTGGCGTGGTGAGGGACGGCGGAAACGCCGCGCTCCGCCAAGTTTGCCGGTGGGGCGCCTTTTTCTCGGGCAGACAATGTCGAAGAGTTGCAGAAGACATGAAAAGAGTGGAGTGGAAAAGCTGGTGTGCGTCTTTGGCCTGCTGCCGGTGCCTTCTTTAAATAGCTCGCATTCGGGGGCCGCTTTCGCTTACGGCCATACCACCCTGAGCACGCCCGATCTCGTCCGATCTCGGAAGCTAAGCAGGGGCGGGCCTGGTTAGTACTTGGATGGGAGACCGCCTGGGAATACCAGGTGCTGTAAGCTTTTGCTTTTCCTTCACCAGTCAGCGAGCGCTCTTCTCCAGGGCCCGACTGTTCTTGCTCGCTCCTTTACCCTTTTACATTTGCTGCTGCTTTGCTTTGCCTTCTCCTGTGCCGCTTTCTGCTTCGCTGCTGTGACGGAGGACTGCTCAACGTCGCTATTCTTGCTTTCTCCTCCAGGGAGCGATAGACAGACCTTCTCTCTCTCTCTCTACAGCGACCTCTTTAGAGCTGCACGTTCCTTTGCAACTCGGGCCCTTCTCTTCGACTTGAGAGGTTGCCAGTCTTGTTTGTCAGTCCAACCGCTTGAATGCAAACTGCACCGGGAAAAAATAAATAAATAAACAAATGATTTAAGAAATTCAAGAATCAACCAAGAGCTAATTATTTATTCGCTTAAAGAAATCCTAGGCACGGCCGCTTTAAGTCCTTCGACATTAGGCCCCCATTTGTTTCCTCTCGGGTGCCTGACTACAAAATCCGTGATTTGCCTTTTCCTGCGCCAGGAATCCTCAAATAAGATCCACCACATCCACTCTCCTGTAAATTTCAGCTCTGACCCTAATCAAACGACCTGAACATGCTGATCCATGTCTTCAGGATCAATGATTCGTTGAACTCAATTGGTCTATGTTTGCATTGTTTAATAATTGATTCCGTTTTTATTTCATTTTACTTGTTGTAGTTTTTAGTTTTTTTTAAACTTGTAGTTTGTTTGACACGTGATCACTCCGAACGGTGTTTCTTTATTCATGTCAGTGGGAGTTTTTTTATTGATTTATTTAGTTTTTACGATTTCTAAACAGGTGTGAAAGGTTTTATTTAATTTTATTCGTGTGAAAGAACTTTTAGAAGTTTTAGTTTGTTTGCCAGGTGATCGCCCCGACGCCGCTTTCTTTGTTCATGTCGATGGGTGTTTTGATCGCCTTTAGCTGGAAATGGAGTGTTCATCGTGGTGGTTGTACATTACTGACACTCTGTGCTCCGAATTGTATAGCGTTGAGTGCTTTGACAGGATGTGGTTGAAATGTAAATAAAGGTGCCTGATTAATTTGATATCGTTGAGAAATAGACTTGCGCTTACTTGCACTCAGTGTGGCTCGCAGCGCCAGCGATGTTTGTCTTCCAACTGAATTAATGTGAGTTGATTTATTAAGGAAAGAAGGAATTGATGTAGGGACGAAGGCGTGAAAAAGAAGGGGAAATGGACGTGTTGTTTTGGCTTGGTGAGGGACGGCGGAAACGCCGCGCTCCGGCCAAGTTTGCCGGTGGGGCGGCTTTTTCTCGGGCAGACAATGTCGAAGAGTTGCAGAAGACATGAAAAGAGTGGAGTGGAAAAGCTGGTGTGCGTCTTTGGCCTGCTGCCGGTGCCTTCTTTAAATAGCTCGCATTCGGGGCCGCTTTCGGCTTACGGCCATACCACCTGAGCACGCCCGATCTCGTCCGATCTCGGAAGCTAAGCAGGGGCGGCCTGGTTAGTACTTGGATGGGAGACCGCCTGGGAATACCAGGTGCTGTAAGCTTTGCTTTTCCTTCACCAGTCAGCGGCGCTCTTCTCCAGGGGCCGACTGTTTTGGCTCGCTCCTTTACCCTTTTACATTTGCTGCTGCTTTGCTTTGCCCTTCTCTGTGCCGCCTTTCTGCTTCGTCGCTGTGACGGAGGACTGCTCAACGTCGTCATTCTTGCTTTCTCCTCCAGGGAGCGATAGACAGACCTTCTCTCTCTCTACAGCGACCTCTTTAGAGCTGCACGTTCTTTGCAACTCGGGCCCTTCTCTTCGACTTGAGAGGTTGCCAGTCTTGTTTGTCAGTCCAACCGCTTGAATGCAAACTGCACCGGGAAAAATAAATAAATAAACAAATGATTTAAGAAATTCAAGAATCAACCGAAGAGCTAATTATTTATTCGTTTAAAGAAATCCTAGGCACGGCCGCTTTAAGTCCTTCGACATTAGGCCCCCATTTGTTTCCTCTCGGGGTGCCTGACTACAAAATCCGTATTTGCCTTTTCCTGCGTCAGGAATCCTCAAATAAGATCCACCACATCCACTCTCCTGTAAATTTCAGCTCTGACCCTAATCAAACGACCTGAACATGCTGATCCATGTCTTCAGGATCAATGATTCGTTGAACTCAATTGGTCTATGTTTGCATTGTTTAATAATTGATTCCGCTTTTTATTTCATTTTACTTGTTGTAGTTTTTAGTTTTTTTTTAACTTTTAGTTTGTTTGACACGTGATCACTCCGAACGGTGTTTCTTTATTCATGCCAGTGGGAGTTTTTTATTGATTTATTTAGTTTTTACGATTTCTAAACAGGTGTGAAAGGTTTTATTTAATTTTGTTCGTGTGAAAGAACTTTTAGAAGTTTTAGTTTGTTTGTTGCCAGGTGATCGCTCGAACGCCGCTTCTTTGTTCATGTCGATGGGTGTTTTGATCGCTTTAGCTGGAAATGGAGTGTTCATCGTGGTGGTTGTACATTACTGACACTCTGTGCTCCGAATTGTATAGCGTTGAGTGCTTTGACAGGATATGGTTGAAATGTAAATAAAGGTGCCTGATTAATTTGATATCGTTGAGAAATAGACTTGCGTTTACTTGCACTCAGTGTGGCTCGCAGCGTCAGCGATGTTTGTCTTCCAACTGAATTAATGTGAGTTGATTTATTAAGGAAGGAAGGAATTGATGTAGGGACGAAGGCGTGAAAAAGAAGGGGAAATGGACGTGTTGTTTTGGCGTGGTGAGGAGGGCGGAAACGCCGCTCCCGCCAAGTTTGCCGGTGGGGCGGCTTTTTCGGGCAGACAATGTCGAAGAGTTGCAGAAGACATGAAAAGAGTGGAGTGGAAAAGCTGGTGTGCGTCTTTGGCCTGCTGCCGGTGCCTTCTTTAAATAGCTCGCATTCGGGGTCTGCTTTCGCTTACGGCCATACCACCCTGAGCACGCCCGATCTCGTCCGATCTCGGAAGCTAAGCAGGGGCGGGCCTGGTTAGTACTTGGATGGGAGACCGCCTGGGAATACCAGGTGCTGTAAGCTTTTGCTTTTCCTTCACCAGTCAGCGAGCGTTCTTCTCCAGGGCCCGACTGTTCTTGCTCGCTCCTTTACCCTTTTACATTTGCTGCTGCTTTGCTTTGCCCTTCTCTGTGCCGCCTTTCTGCTTCGTCGCTGTGACGGAGGACAGCTCAACGTCATCATTCTTGCTTTCTCCTCCAGGGAGCGATAGACAGACCTTCTCTCTCTCTCTACAGCGACCTCTTTAGAGCTGCACGTTCCTTTGCAACTCGGGCCCTTCTCTTCGACTTGAGAGGTTGCCAGTCTTGTTTGTCAGTCCAACCGCTTGAATGCAAACTGCACCGGGGAAAAAATAAATAAATAAATAAATAAACAAATTCAAGAATCAACCGAAGAGCTAATTATTTATTCGTTTAAAGAAATCCTAGGCACGGCCGCTTTAAGTCCTTCGACATTAGGCCTCCATTTGTTTCCTCTCGGGGTGCCTGACTACAAAATTCGCATTTGCCTTTTCCTGCGTCAGGAATCCTCAAATAAGATCCACCACATCCACTCTCCTGTAAATTTCAGCTCTGACCTAATCAAACGACCTGAACATGCTGATCCATGTCTTCAGGATCAATGATTCGTTGAACTCAATTGGTCTATGTTTGCGTTGTTTAATATTTGATTCCGTTTTTATTTCATTTTACTTGATATAGTTTTTTTTTTTTTTTTTACTTTTAGTTTGTTTGACACGCGTGATCGCTCTGAACGGCGCTTCTTTGTTCATGTCATTGGGTGTTTTTATCGCTTTTTAGCCAGAAATGGACTGTTTAACGTGGTCGTACATTACTGACACTCTATGTCAGACCGACAAACCTTTTCACTGTCCATTTACAGGAGAGTGGATGTGGTGGACCTTATTTGATTTCATTCGCTTAGTAGTTCGGAGAACAGGGTATCAGTATCGCACAGCGACCACGTTGATCACTCCATTTCAGCTAAAGGCGATAAAAACTCCCGTTTAAATAAACAAAGACACAGAAGACCAGTATCAGAAATACACTGATTTTGTAGTGCATTGAAATTAAATGCATTGAGACTTTGCATTGCATTGAACATTAGGGTTATTCAACATACCTTGTTAATTTAATGTTGTCATCCACTTTTACCACGGTAAAAACTCAAACAGTGGCATGTAGATGAAATGTAGAAAAAAATACAGAAATCTTAGAAATACACAGATTTTATGCTTTTGAATAAAAAAATTTATTTTATTTTGTAATAAACATTTGGGTTACTGAACCTGCCTTGTTAGTTGGATGTTGTTATACAACCCACATTTACCGCGGTAAAGGCTCAAACAGTGGTATGTAGATAAAGTATAAAGTATAAAAAGAGACACAGAAGACCAGTATCAGAAATGCACTCATTTTATGTTATATAACGAAAAAAATAGCGATTTTATATCGTAATACATTTTTTGTATACTGCACTTACCTTGTTAATGTTAATGTCCATTACCATGGCAACGTGGCTAAAACAGAGTAAAGATTACAACACAACTGTGTTCCAAAACATGATGTCATAATAACAATAATAGAATGTTCAGGTGCAACTGAACATGGTGTATACAAATCAGAAAAATTATTGGTTTATACTATAGTGAATGTTTGGGGTTTTTTTTACTGAAATTACCTAGTTCAGTTAATGTTAGTAACTTACTAACATTTACCACGGTAAAGACATAAACAGAGGCATTTAAATGAAATATAGAAAGAGACACAGAAGGCCAGTATCAGAACTACACAGATTTTGTGGTGCATTGAAATTAAATGCATTGAGATTTTGCATTGCATTGAACAATTGGGTTATTCAAAATACCGTGTTAATTTAATGTTGTCATCCACTTTTACCATGGTAAAAACTCAAACAGTGGCATGTAGATGAAATATATAAAGAGTCACAGAAGACCAGTATGACAAATTCACAGATTTTGTGGTGCATTGAAATTAAATGCATTGAGACTTTGCATTGCATTGAACAATTGGGTTATTCAACATACCTTCTTAATTTAAGGTTTTCATCCACATTTATCATGGTAAAGACATAAACGGTGGCATGTAGATGGAGAGATTCAAGCAGACAAAAAAAAAACAGTATCAGAAATACATTGATTTTGTAGTGCATTGAACAATTGGATTATTCAACATTCCTTGTTAATAACCCTTGACAACATTAAATTAACAAATGCATTGCATTGAACATTAGGGTTATTCAACATACCTTCTTAATTTAAGGTTGTCATCCACATTTACCATGGTAAAGGCATAAACGGTGGCATGTAGATGGAGAGATTCAAGCAGACAAAAAAAGACCAGTATCAGAAATACATTGATTCTGTAGTGCATTCAAATTAAATGCATTGAGACTTTGCATTGCATTGAACATGTGTGTTATTCAACATACCTTCTTAATTTAATGTTGTCATCCACATTTACCACGGTAAAGACATAAACGGTGGCATGTAGTTGGAGAGATTGAAGCAGAGAAAAAAAGACCAGTATCAGAAATACACAGATTTTGTCGTGCATTGAAATTAAATGCATTGAGACTTTGCATTGCATTGAACAATTGGGTTATTCAACGTACCTTCTTAATTTAATGTTGTCATCCACTTTTACCATGGTAAAAACTCAAACACTTTTATGTAGATGAAATATATAAAGAGTCACAGAAGACCAGTATCAGAAATACACAGATTTTGTGGTGCATTGAAATTAAATGCATTGAGACTTTGCATTGCATTTAACATTTGTGTTATTCAACATACCTTGTTAATTTAATGTTGTCATCAACATTTACCACGATAAAGACATAAACGGTGGCATGTAGATGGAGAGATTCAAGCAGAGAAAAAAAAAACAGTATCAGAAATACACAGATTTTGTGGTGCATTGAAATTAAATGCATTGCGACTTTGCATTGCATTAAATAATTGGGTTATTCAACATACTGTGACGGGGTGAAGAAACACACAGCAAGGAGGGCTCAAGTGAAAATCCCGGAGGGTGGATTTTATTCCAGAAAGCAAAAAAATGACAAAAGAAGTACGGGTGAAAGTGCCGGTCCGTGGGATACGCGTGCTCCGGTGCTCGTTCTCTTTCTTCGTGGTGCAGAATGAAGTGCGTGCCGTGGGGTGCCGGCTGACCAGTCTACACGCTGCTTTCTGCGGGGGGGACAAGAGAAGAGTCGTTAGAGTTAGCGTTAGAGTTCATGGAGGCAAAAGCTCACTGACAGCATGCTGCGTAGCCTTTTTATCCTGGCCCGCTGATGAGCGACAGCTGAGACCGGTCAGCCTGTCATGAGTGCATGCACGTGCTCCTCGTTGTTTACCAGGGCGACGCTGATGGCTGCTCGGGACGCTCGTCACACTCCCCCCCCCTAAGTGTCGTCCTGGTCCTGAAATGAAACGTGCCGTTAGGGGAGAAGCCGGGGGTGGGCGGGGAGTGACCCCTGACAGACCTGCGAAAGCTGCCCAGATCCGAGAGGGCTCATCCGCATTGGCGTTCGCCGCTCCAGCTCGGTGACGCACAACAAAGTTGAAGTCCTGGAGCGCTAGGAACCACCAGGTCACCCTCGCGTTGGTTTCCTTGGCCCGGGCCATCCATTGCAGTGGGGCGTGGTCGGTGAGGAGGGTGAACTTCCGGACAAGGAGGTAATACCGCTAATTCTCTCGGCTGGGGACAGCTTTCGACTGATGTATAAGACTGGATGCTCCTCGCCCTCCCGGATTTGGGAGAGAACTGCCCCCAACCCCGTATCGGAGGCATCCGTCTGTAACAGAAAGGGGCAGCTGAAATCCGGCACTCGAAGGACCGGTTCCGATGTTAGCGCCTTCTCGATCTTCCGGAACGCCTCCTCGGTCTCGGGTGTCCACTTTATCTTCTCCGGCTGCCCCTTCCTGGTTAGGTCCGTCAGGGAGGCGGCTAAAGAGGAGAAGTTGGGGATAAAACAACGATAGTAGCCCGCCAACCCCAGAAAGGCTCGTACCTGGGTTTTGGTGAGGGGCCTCGGGGCATTCTTGACCGCTTCCACCTTGTCTTCCTGGGGCCGGATAAGGCCCCTCCCGACTTGGTAACCCAGGTACCTTGCTTCAGACAGTGCCAGGTGACATTGCCTGGGGTTGGCTGTGAGCCCAGCCCTCCGGAGTTCGACAGCACCCTCCGCAAAAGCGCCCTAGGTGGTCCTCCCAGGTCTCCGAGTGGATGACAACGTCGTCCAGATAGGCCGCGGCGTAGCTCTGATGGGGAGGGAGGACAACGTCCATCATACGCTGGAAGGTTGCGGGGGCCCCGTGAAGTCCGAAGGGAAGGTTCCGGTATTGCCAGTGTCCGCTAGGGGTAGAAAATGCAGTTTTAGGTCTTGAGGACTTAGAGAGGGGTACCTGCCAGTAGCCTTTTGTCAGGTCAAGTGTAGAGATGTACCGGGCCCTTCCCAGTCAGTCCAACAACTCGTCCACACGGGGCATGGGGTACCCGTCAAACTCGGAGACCTCGTTCAACCGGCGGAAATCATTGCAGAAGCGGAGGGAGCCGTCGGGTTTTGGCACCATCACTATAGGACTGGACCACGGGCTACGGGATGGCTCGATTACCCCCAATTTGAGCATTTGTTGTATTTCCTCCTCGATAGCCTGCCGACGAGCCTCCGGGACACGGTAGGGCCGCTGCCGGATGATAACTCCAGGGGGCGTCCGGATCTCGTGCTCGATGACGTAGGTCCGCCCGGGGCTAGGGGAGAACACGTCCGAGAACTGACCGACCAGGTGCTGGAGCTCCCCCTTCTGGGCAGCCGAAAGATGGGGGTTGGTATCAACAACCACGGGACCGGTAGTCGCAAGGCCGGAGACTTGGCCCTCATTCCCTCTCCACCTCTTGAGGAGGTTGACGTGGTAGATCTGGTCGGCTCATCGACGGTCGGGCTGGTGTATTCGCTACGTAACGGGGCCGAGTTTTTCCATTACCGTGTAGGGCCCCTGCCACGTCGCCAGGAACTTACAGGCTGCCGTAAGAACGAGGACCAAGACCTTGTCACCAGGCTGGAATTCCCGTGGTTGGGCTGCCCGGTTGTAGTCTCGTTGTTGGGCCTGTTGAGCTTTACACAGGTGGTCCCGGACTAATGGCATGACGCGGTCTATCCGGTCCCTCATCTCCTTGACGTGCTCCAAAACGGTACGATGGGCTGCCGGCTGCTGCTCCCAGGCCTCCTTGGCGACGTCCAGGAGGCCCCGAGGCTGTCAGCCAAAGAGGAGTTTGAAGGGCGTGAACCCCGTTGAGGCTTGGGGAACCTCCCGGATGCCGAAGAGTATATACGGCAGCATCAAGTCCCAGTCCCGTCTGTCTTCGGCCACCACATGTCGGAGCATCTGTTTGAGTGTCTGGTTGAACCTCTCAACCAGGCCGTCCGTCTGTGGGTGGTAGACCGTGGTCCTCAACTGTTTTACTTGCAGCAGCCGGCAGAGGTCAGCCATTAGCCGGGACATGAAGGGGGTACCTTGATCGGTCAGGATCTCGGCTGGTATGCCGACCCGGCTGAAGAGGAGGAACAGCTCCTTGGCGATTGCCTTCGCAGTGGCCTTCCGGAGGGGTACCGCCTCGGGGAAACGGGTGGCGTAGTCGACGATAACCAGCACGTGTTCATGTCCCCGGGCGGACTTCGGCAACGGCCCAACTAGGTCCATCCCGATGCGCTCGAAGGGCACGTCGATGATGGGTAGCGGAATGAGATGACTGGGGGGAAGAGTGCGAGGCGTCGTTAGCTGGCACGTCGGGCAGGCCTGGCAGAACCATTTCGCCTCAGCATCGAGACCTGGCCAGTGAAACCAGTCCCGAATTCTTTGCGCCGTGTTGGCGGCCCCAAGGTGTCCGGCCATCGGATGGGAGTGGGCCAGCTCTAATATTGCCTCAGTCTTTGTTTTTGGGACAACCAACAGCAGCTTCTCCTCCCCCCTCCGCTGGGCGACACAGTACAACAGGCCATTTTTCACCACAAAATGTGGGAGAGGATGGGGCCTTGGCTGCACGTCCTGTCCCTCTACAACGCGCACTTGCGGCCAACAGTGTTTAAGGCGGTCGTCTTCCTTTTGGGCCTTGGCGAATGAGCCCCCCCCCCCAGATACCTGTTGGAACACATCAAAAAACAGGTTAGAACTCTGGGAGGGGGTCTCTCCTTCTCTCCCGCTGTCTGAGGCCAGTAATGCCGGGCGTGTCCGTGGCACGCGGGCTGGCCGTGGTTGTTGGCGGTTCCCACTGGGGTCGGCAGGCTGAGTGGGGGCGGCGAGCAGGTGATCAAATCCCGGCCAGTCCCTTCCCAACAGGATTGGTACTGGTAGGTCCTTCACCACCCCGACTTGCACTGTCCAGGTCCCTGGCTTGGCCGAGATATCAACGCGTCGAGCCAGAACTTGCAGAGTGTCCCCGTGCACACAGGTGATGGGAAGGAGTTTCTTCTTCTTCTCCGTGCAGGGGGCCAGGATGTTCGCGCGCACCAGGGTGACTGTGCTGCCCGAGTCCAGCAGAGCCCGGAAGGATTTCCCGTTCACCTGGACCTTGGCCTCCGGAGCCCCCTTGGGCGGCTCATGGTGCACGATGCAGCCGGCCAGCCATGCAGGTGCAGGGGGTGCCGGATCTTCCGTTGGCATGGGTTCATCACGTGGAGAGGGAACCGCCGGCCTGCTGACTGGTCTCAACCTGCCCTCTGGCGCGCATCGCTCCTGGACCACCCTCCGGGGAAAAGGCAGCGCTCTCTCCCCAGGCTCCCGATATTGGGCCGCGTCCGCCAGTTCCACTGCCTCGACGAGCTCGTTGGTTGTGGCTGGGTTCCGCATTTTGACCCCCTGTCTGTGAGCGCGGGTAAGGCCTCTCAAAAATCGATCCACTACCACGCGCTCCACCACCTGACCTGTGGTTGGGGACCCGTCTAGAAGCCAGTGTTGGGCGAGGTGCGTGAGCTCGGCTGCTTGCGCACGGGCAGGAAGGCGTGGGTTATACTCCCCGCTGTGAAACTGTTGGGCCGTGGCTACCGGCGAGAGGCCGAGTTGGGAGAGGATTTCTCGGCGCACTTCTTGGTAGCTTTCTGCCGCTTCGCACGAAAGCGAGAAATATGCGCGCTGCGCCTCGCCGGTTAAGAGGGGGGCTAGTATCCGCGCCCACTCCTCGGGGTGCCAACCCTCTGCGTTCGCTGTAGTCTCTAACATTTTCAAGTACGCCTCTGGATCATCATCCGCGGACATTTTCGCAGCAGTTTGGTGGCTTGGGCTCGGGGTCCGCAGCGGAATCTGTTGGGCAGCGGCGGATCGTAGGGGCGGCGAAGCTCCCGCCCGCTTCGCCCTGTCGAGTAGCCAAGTGCTCCATGATTTGTTGCTGGAGGACGCTAACCTCGGTGAGCCGTTGTATCAGTTCCTCCATGGCGGGGGAGGAGCGCTACACCACGTGGTAAACTAAAAGGGGGCAGAGAAAAAATATATATATAAGGAAGCGAAGACGAGATCACTTGCCGGTGTTTCTTCACACTTTGCTCGCATTCTCCACCAGTGTGACGGGTGAAGAAACACACAGCAAGGAGGGCTCAAGTGAAAACCCCGGAGGGTGGATTTTATTCCAGAAAGCAAAAATGACAAAAGAAGTACGGGTGAAAGTGCCGTCCGTGGGATACGCGTGCTCCGTGCTCGTTCTCTTTCTTCGTGGTGCAGAGTGAAGTGCGTGCCGTGGGGTGCCAGCTGACCAGTCTACACGCTGCTTTCTGCGGGGACAAGAGTCATGGAGGCAAAAGCTCACTGACAGCATGCCGCGTAGCCTTTTATCCTGGCCCGCTGATGAGCGACAGCTGAGACCGGTCAGCCTGTAATGAGTGCATGCATGTGCTCCTCGTTGTTTACCAGGGCGACGCTGATGGCTGCTCGGACCGTTCGTCACAATACCTTCTTAATTTAATGTTGTCATCTACTTTTACCACTGTAAAAACTCAAACAGTGGCATGTGGATGAAACATACAAAGAGACACAGAAGACCAGTATCAGAAATACACAGATTTTGTGGTGCATTGAAATTAAATGCATTGAGACTTTGCATTGCATTGAACAATTGGGTTATTCAACATACCTTCTTAATTTAATGTTGTCATCCACTTTTACCACGGTAAAAACTCAAACAGTGGCATGTGGATGAAACATACAAAGAGACACAGAAGACGAATATCAGAAATACACAGATTTTGTGGTGCATTGAAATTAAATGCATTGAGATTTTGCATTGCATTGAACAATTGGGTTGTTCAACATAACTTGTTATTTTAATGTTGTCATCCACTTTTACCATGGTAAAAACTCAAACAGTGGCATGTAGATGAAATATATAAAGAGTCACAGAAGACCAGTATCGGAAATACACAGATTTTGTGGTGCATTGAAATTAAATGCATTGAGACTTTGCATTGCATTGAACATTTGTGTTATTTAACATACCTTCTTAATTTAATGTTGTCATCCACATTTACCACGGTAAAGACATAAATGGTGGCATGTAGATGGAGAGATTCAAGCAGAGAAAAAAAAACAGTATCAGAAATACACAGATTTTGTGGTGCATTGAAATTAAATGCATTGAGACTTTGCATTGCATTGAACATTTGTGTTATTCAACATACCTTGTTAATTTAATGTTGTCATCCACTTTTACCACGGTAAAAACTCAAACAGTAGCATGTGGATGGAGAGATTCAAGCAGAGAGAGAAGCGATTTCAGGCTAGAAGAGAAGGACACAAGCGCGTAAGTCTTTTATACCTATTGCTGTGTGTTGTTCAAATTATTTCTCTCTGTTTGGAGAGAATATTTGCGTTTCCCTACTTATTTGTAGTGTGTAGTTTAGTTGTGCTGTACTTTAAATGGTTGTAAATTGTTTGCATCTGAGCTATTAAGAGCACTTAAGTGTGAAGGCGTTAGTTTCGTTTTTCCTGATCGACGTACTGATTGGCTACTGCCTGGGCAAATTAGAACTAGCTTTCCGCTGTTTCCACTGCATGCACTTTGTATTTATTTGTTGAGTGTGCGCTGGCGCGAAAAGCGTCAGCGAAGCGTCCCAGGGCTCGCGTTCAGTCTCCTCTTGTGAAGACTACGAGAGTAAAGACATACGACTTTTCCTGCGCGACTTTAACTGAGCAACGCACTTAAGTACATTTTCCTTCATTCTCTTACACATCTTCACTTCCTCTTTTCTATCTCTATCATGTGTCTCCAACTCATTCCGGTTGTCTCTCGACCTCGCCCTAACAACACACGCAGACGACAATGCACTCCTACTAACCTACGCTCTGTGCCTACATCCTCTACTAAACCCCTATCTTTCTCTGTTGGTCTGTGGAATTGCCAGTCAGGTGTCAACAAAGCTGACTTCATTTCTGCTTTTTCTTTACATTCTTCACTCAACATTCTGGGATTGACGGAGACTTGGATTCGTCCAGAAGACTCAGCAACCCCAGCAGCTCTAGCCTACAATCACTCTTTCTCACACACCTCGTCAGGTTGGCAGGGTGGGGGCACTGGTCTGCTCATCCCAAACAATTGGAAATATTCAACCCACTCACTTGTATGTAATTACATCTCTTTTGAATTTCATGCTATCACAGTTACTACTCCGACAAAATTCCACATAGTGGTAATCTACCGCCCCCCTGGACATATTCTAGACACCTTCCTAGAGGAGCTGGATGGATTATTGTCATCTTTACAGACGAAGGCACTCCTCCTACTCTTCGGGACTTCAACATTCATTTTGACAAACCTTACGCTACGCGCACTTCCATTCACTTCTAGCTTCATTTGACCTCAAACGCCTTATCACGACAAGCACCCACAAATCAGGCAACCAGCTTGATTTAATTTACACACGCAGTTGTACTGCAGACACCATTTCAGTACAACCGCTTCACATCTCTGACCATTTCCTTCTTACATTTAAACTGCATTTTCCTATCTCTGTGCAACCAACCCCTATACCGGTTACTTTCCGACGTAACCTTCGTTCCCTTTCTCCCTCCCATCTCTCCTCTGCTGTGTCCTCCTCCCTTCCCTCACCTACCCATTTCTCTTCTTTGGATGTGAATGCAGCTACAGATACCTTGTTCAGTACTCTAACCTCCTGTCTAGATGACATCTGCCCTCTCTCCTCCAGGCCAGCACGGACTGCCTCCTCTAGCCCCTGGTTGTTTGATGTTCTCCGTGAGCATCGGGTCAAACTCAGGGCAGCGGAGAGAAAGTGGCGCAAATCTAAAGATCTGTCAGACCTGAGCAGGTATCAGACTTTGCTTTCTTCCTTCTCTGGCGAAATCCGCACGGCCAAATCATCATACTTCCAAAACAAGATCAACAACACTTCAGACACACGTAAGCTCTTCACGTCATTTAACTCCCTGCTCTATCCCCCTCCACCACCTCCCACCACCTCAATATCACCTGACGATTTTGCCACATTTTTTACAAACAAAACAAAAGCGATCAGTAGCCAGTTCTCAGCCCCCCCAATGCACAACCTTCAACCAACCACATCGACTACCGATTCCTCCACTTTCTCCTTCTGCTCCCTCACTGAGGCAGAAGTATCCAAACTTCTCCTCTCCAGCCATCCAACAACATGTCCGCTAGACCCCATACCCTCTCATCTTCTGCAAGCAATCTCCCCCACAGTCTTGCTGGCACTCAAGCACATCATCAACACATCTCTCCTCACAGGCACCTTCCCCACAGCATTTAAGCAGGCTTGGGTAACCCCACTGCTCAAAAAGCCCACTTTAAACACTTCCCTTACTGATAACTACAGGCCAGTCTCTCTTCTTCCATTCATAAATAACACTTGAAAGAGTGGTTTTCAACCAGGTATCACTGTTTCTTTCGCAAAACAACAAACTGGACCATAACCAATCAGGTTTCAGGTGCGGCCATTCAACTGAGACTGCGCTGCTCTCAGTCACGGAAGCCCTGCGGACTGCAAGAGCTGAATCCAAATCATCAGTTCTCATTCTGCTGGATCTATCCGCTGCTTTTGACACTGTGAATCATCAGATCCTGCTGTCTACCCTCTCATCACTGGGCATCTCTGGGATCCCACTTGCTGGTTCGAATCCTATCTCACTGGTAGGTTTTTTAGGGTGGCCTGGGGAGGAGAAGTATCCACAGCACATCAACTGGTCACTGGGGTTCCTCAGGGATCGGTTCTTGACCCCTCCTCTTCTCCATTTACACTACATCACTGGGCCCCATCATACAGGCTCACGGCTTCTCCTACCACTGCTACGCCGATGACACACAGCTCTACCTCTCTTTTCATCCAGACGATCCAACGGTAGCTACTCGGATCTCGGGTTGCCTGGCGGACATCTCGGCATGGATGCAAGAGTACCACCTACAGCTCAACCTGACAAAGACTGAGCTGCTTGTATTCCTGCCACTCCAACTACACAGCATGACTTCACCATCCAGCTAGGTTCTTCGTCAATTACCCCATCAACCTCAGTCAGAAATCTTGGTGTAGTCCTCGATGACCAACTAACCTTCAAAGATCACATTGCAAAGACTGCTCGATCCTGCAGGTTTGCATTACAACATCAGAAAGATCAGGCCCTTTCTAACAGAGCAAGCTGCACAGCTACTTGTCCAGGCCCTTGTCATTTCTAGACTGGACTACTGCAATGCTCTTCTGGCTGGACTTCCATCAAACACAATAAAACCTCTACAAATGATTCAGAATGCAGCAGCACGGCTGGTCTTCAATGAGCCCAAAAGAACCCATGTTACACCTCTCTTTATCTCCTTACATTGGCTCCCGGTTACAGCTCGCATCAAGTTCAAGGCACTGATGCTTGCATATAGAACAACCACAGACTCGGCACCGGTCTACTTCCACTCACTATTACAAATCTACACGCTCTCTAGAAGTCTGAGATCTGCTAGCAAGCGACGCCGTGGTACCATCTCAAAGAGGCTCGAAATCACTCTCCAGAACTTTCTCGTTCTCTGTTCCTGGCTGGTGGAACGATCTTCCCGTACATATCCGGAATGCTGGATCTCTGTCAATCTTTAAGAAACTGCTGAAAACTCAGCAATACCTGACCTCATCATAAAAAATAAAAAATAAAAAAAAAAAAAAATATATATATATATATATATATATATATATATATATATATATATATATATATATATATATATATATATATATATATATACTTCAATGTCTCTGTCTCACTTCTCCTCCCCTTGTTTATTCCTTCCCTTCTGGCATGTACCAATTTGAACACTCCCTGTGACTGGGTGTTATAAGCACTTACTCTGTCTGTTTGTCTCTCAAAAATGAATCGCTGTTGTACTCTCAATTGTAAGTCGCTTTGCATAAAAGCGCCTGCAAAATAACTAAATGTAAATGTAAATGTAAAGACATAAATGGTGGCATGTAGATGGAGAGATTCAAGCAGAGAAAAAAAAAAACAGTATCAGAAATACACAGATTTTGTGGTGCATTGAAATTAAATGCATTGAGACTTTGCATTGCATTGAACAATTGGGTTATTCAACATACCTTGTTAATTCAACGTTGGCATCCACTTTTACCACGGTAAAAACTCAAACAGTGGCATGAGGATGAAATATATAAAGAGTCACAAAAGACGAGTATCAGAAATACATTGATTTTGTAGTGCATCAAAATGAAATGCATTGAGACTTTGCATTGCATTGAACATTAGGGTTATTCAACATACCTTGTTAAATTAATGTTGTCATCCACTTTTACCACGGTAAAAACTCAAACAGTGGCATGTAGATGAAATAAAAAAGAGACACAGAAGACCAGTATCAGAAATACACAGATTTTGTGGTGCATTGAAATTAAATGTATTGAGACTTTGCATTGCATTATCATGGTAAAGACATAAACGGTGGCATGTAGATGGAGAGATTCAAGCAGACAAAAAAAAAACAGTATCAGAAATACATTGATTTTGTAGTGCATTGAACAATTGGATTATTCAACATTCCTTGTTAATAACCCTTGACAACATTAAATTAACAAGTGCATTGCATTGAACATTAGGGTTATTCAACATACCTTCTTAATTTAAGGTTGTCATCCACAATTACCACGGTAAAGGCATAAACGGTGGCATGTAGATGGAGGGATTCAAGCAGACAAAAAAAAGACCAGTATCAGAAATACATTGATTTTGTAGTGCATTGAAATTAAATGCATTGAAATTTTGCATTGCATTGAACAATTGGGTTATTCAACATACCTTGTTAATTTAATGTTGTCATCCACTTTTACCACGGTAAAAACTGGAAACAGTGGCATGTAGGTGGAGAGATTGAAGCAGAGAAAAAGACCAGTATCAGAAATACACAGATTTTGTGGTGCATTGAAATTAAATGCATTGAGACTTTGCATTGCATTGAACATTTGGGTTATTCAACATACCTTGTTAACTTAATTTTGTCATCCACTTTTACCACAGTAAAACTCAAACAGTGGCATGAAGATGGAGAGATTCACAGAAAAAAATCAGTATCAGAAATACACAGATTTTGTGGTGCATTGAAATTAAATGCATTGAGACTTTGCATTGCATTGAACAATTGGGTTATTCAACATACCTTCTTAATTTAATGTTGTCATCTACTTTTACCACGGGAAAAAAAATAAACAGTGGCATGAGGATGTAATATATAAAGAGTCACAGAAGACGAGAATCAGAAATACATTGATTTTGTAGTGCATTGAAATTAAATGCATTGAGACTTTGCATTGCATTGAACAATTGGGTTATTCAACATACCTTGTTAATTCAACGTTGGCATCCACTTTTACCATGGTAAAGACATAAATGGTGGCATGTAGATGGAGAGATTCAAGCAGAGAAAAAAACAGTATCAGAAATACACAGATTTTATGGTATATAACAAAAAATAGCGATTTTATATCGTAATACATTTTTGTTTACTGCACTTACCTTGTTAATGTTAATGTCCATTACCATGGCAACGTGGCTAAAACAGAGTAAAGATTACAACACAACTGTGTTCCAAAACATGATGTCATAATTACAATAATAGAATGTTCAGGTGCAACTGAACATGGTGTATACAAATTAGAAAAATATTGGTTTATACTATAGTGAATGTTTGGGTTTTTTTCTGAAATTACCTTGTTCAGTTAATGTTAGTAACTTACTCACATTTACCACGAGTAAAGACATAAACAGATGCATCTAAATGAAATACAAAAAGAGACACAGAAGGCCAGTATCAGAGGTACACTGATTTTATGGTGCATTGAAATGAAATGCATTGAGATTTTGCATTGCATTGAACAATTGGGTTATTCAACATACCTTGTTAATTTATTGTTGTCATCCACTTTACCACGGTAAAAAGTCAAACAGTGGCATGTAGATGAAATATAGAAAGAGACACAGAAGACCATTATCAGAAATACACAGATGTTGTAGTGCGTTGAAATTAAATGCATTGAAACTTTGTATTGCATTGAACAATTGGGTTATTCAACATACCTTCTTAATTTAATGTTGTCATCCACTTTTACCACGGTAAAAACTCAAACAGTGGCATGGATGAAATATAAAAAGAGACACAGAAGAACAGTATCAGAAATACACAGATTTTGTAGTGCATTGAAATTAAATGCATTGAAACTTTGTATTGCATTGAACAATTGGGTTATTCAACATACCTTGTTAATTTAATGTTGTCATCAACATTTACTACGGTAAAGACATAAATGGTGGCATGTAGATGGAGAGATTCAAGCAGAGAAAAAAAGACCAGTATCAGAAATACATTGATTTTATATTGCATTGAACAATTGGGTTATTCAACATACCTTGTTAATTCAACGTTATGTCATCCACTTTTACCACGGTAAAAACTCCGAACAGTGGCCTGTAGATGAAATATATAAAGAGACACAGAAGACCAGTATCAGAAATACACTGATTATGTGGTGCATTGAAATTAAATGCATTGAGACTTTGCATTGCATTGAACAATTGGGTTATTCAACATACCTTGTTAATTCAACGTTGGCATCCACTTTTACCACGGTAAAAACTCAAACAGTGGCATGAGGATGAAATGTAGAAAAAAATACAGAAGTCTTAGAAATACACAGATTTTATGCTTTTGAATGAAAAAAAAAAATTATTTTATTTTGTAATAAACATTTGGGTTACTGAACCTGCCTTGTTAGTTGGATGTTGTTATACAACCCACATTTACTGCGTAAAGTCTCAAACAGTGTATGTAGATAAAGTATAAAGTATAAAAAGAGACACAGAAGACCAGTATCAGAAATGCACTGATTTTATGGTATATAACTAAAAATAGCGATTTTATATCGTAATACATTTTTGTTTACTGCACTTACCTTTGTTAATGTTAATGTCCATTACCATGGCAACGTGGCTAAAACAGAGTAAAGATTACAACATAACTGTGTTCCAAAACATGATGTCATAGTAACAATAATAGAAATGTTCAGGTGCAACTGAACATGGTGTATACAAATTAGAAAAATTATTGGTTTATACTATAGTGAATGTTTGGGTTTTTTTTACTGAAATTACCTTGTTCAGTTAATGTTAGTAACTTACTCACATTTACCACGGTAAAGACATAAACAGAGGCATTTAAATGAAATATAGAAATAGACACAGAAGGCCAGTATCAGAAATACACAGATTTTGTGGTGCATTGAAATTAAATGCATTGAGATTTTGCATTGCATTGAACATTTGTGTTATTCAACATACCTTCTTAATTTAAGGTTGTCATCCATATTTACCACATGGTAAAGGCATAAATGGAGGCATGTAGATGGAGAGATTCAAGCAGACAAAAAGACCAGTATCAGAAATACATTGATTTTGTAGTGCATTGAACATTAGGTAATTCAACATACCTTGTTAATTTAATGTTGTCATCCACTTTTACCACGGTAAAAACTCAAACAGTGGCATGTAGATGAAATGTAGAAAAAAATACAGAAGTCTCAGAAATACACAGATTTTATGCTTT
Organism: Puntigrus tetrazona; assembly: GCF_018831695.1. NCBI lineage: Eukaryota > Metazoa > Chordata > Actinopteri > Cypriniformes > Cyprinidae > Puntigrus > Puntigrus tetrazona. The sequence continues at coordinate 4,849 of NW_025048307.1, read as the reverse complement.
AGAATGAAAAAATTTGATTTTATTTTGTAATAAACATTTGGGTTACTGAACCTGCCTTGTTAATTGGATGTTGTTATACAACCCACATTTACAGTGTAAAGGGTCAAACAGTGGTATGTAGATAAAGTATAAAGTAGAAAAAGAGACATAGAAGACCAACATCAGAAATGCACTGATTTTATTGTGTACAAGGAAAAAAAATAGCGATTTTATATCGTAATAAATTTTTGTTTACTGCACTTACCTTGTTAATGTTAATGTCCATTACCATGGCAACATGGCTAAAACAGAGTAAAGATTACAACACAACTGTTTTTCAAAACATGATGTCATAATAATAATAATAATAATAATAATAATAATAATAATAATAATAATAATAACAGAACGTTCAGGTGCAACTGAACATGGCTGTTGTTCGGTGTGTTCATTTTATATCACAGTATGTTACACACAGTCCGCTGTTAATCCTACCAAACAGCTTTAAGGTAGTAGGCTTCAAAGCATGTGATTGTAAATGAGTTTGGAAACATGGCAAGTCAGCATTGATAGTCAGTAACAATGATATCACGAAATAATCGTGAGAAAACGCGCGTCTGGCTCCTAAACAAACAGCGACTTCAAATCACAAAAATAAGCAGATCTTGAAATGTATTATTCAAAAGATTTAAGTCAACTATAGTTACATAGCGTCACCGTGTCATCGATGAAAACAACTCAGAGTAAACTTACAGAAACCGCCAAATTTCCAAACAGCCTGAATCGAATCTTAGAGCGGATTGAATGATTCAATGATTCACCATGTCCATCCGCTTCATTCTACCATTTTTATTGATCTGTCGTTCTAAGAGATTTTAAAGCCTAAATAGCCTAATGTTTTTTTAAGCTTTAGTGTCCTTTAAATGTAAAATAGTTACATATCACATTCCATTGCATTATGAAATTGTTACTTAACCATACACTGGTTTTCGTGTGTATGTTCTTTTTTTCTCTCTCTGTTCTGTCACTTTGTGTTTTCTAGGTACCGCCTACTCTCGGAAATCTGTTGGCTGGTGTTGCTGTTGAATCATCGTTGGTCACTTCAGACGTCGTGGTGATTTCTGCCACCTGGCATCTGCTTGGAGACCTTTAAAAGTGGAAGCGCAACTGGAAGATGGCTGTGTGTGTTGTGACTTCATGCAGTGACTGGTTTAGTGTTATTACTGTTATTGCTTACGAGACTAGGAGTGTGGTTTGACACGGGAGACGGGAACAGCTTAGTAAGTCACGTGACCTACATCTGCACGTGAGGATTTAAGTTCTGTATTAGATTCACTCTAGATAGTGAAGTGCGCTAAATGTGTATTTTTGTGTTTGGTAGTTAGAGTAAGTTTAGGCGCATTTGCGCTGAAGATTTCTTTTCCATTGTTTGCTTGTTTTCTTATTTAGAGGATTGGGCGGAGACAGTGGGGATCTTTTTGGCCATTTATTTCTTTTCGATTTGTTTTTTAGCGCTACTTTCAGTTCCTTCCCGCTTGTCTTGTTATGTATATAATTTCATGTTGTTTGTTACCTTGTGTCCTTAGACGTTGTAAATAAGCATGGTTTTGGGAGAAATAAATCTTTTATGCGCTAAGCAAATATGATGTCTTTTTCGCTTCTCTTACCACTTCTACCTGAAGCTTCTTCTCTTTTAGTCATCTCAATGTTACTCCATTTAAATTCCTAGACAAAAATTCCATCTAAGGTCGTGAACATTTATTGGGGGCTCAGTCGTGATATTTTTTTTTTAAATATTCCTCGTAGAATTAATATATTTCCAGGATAAGTTATTACCGGATTGTTTAACCCTTTCGTAAATAAAATGACCAAAGAAATCGCTGTGGTGGTGGCAATAGAATTGTTGACCGTGCAGTGCAGGTTAGTGTGACCTTAGTAAGACTGTCGCAGTGGTGTATCAGTTTGTGGCAATTTTGGAGCGTGTAACTTTTTCAAAAATGTTCAGTTTAGAAGAATTTATTAAGAGTCCTCGCTGAAGCTGCTTAATGCTTCAGTCGGAAACAGGACTTGATTTTGTGCTGATCATTTTAAATTGAAAATTAATAAACAGGATCGCAAAGTCGAAATTAAGCAAAAAGATAATTGACCAGTTAGTTGAGCTTAATGTGCTTCATGCCAAATATGGAATTGGAGTGAGTCGGCTGATCATTTAAGTCCTGGTGTTCAGGCGCTTGTTTCTGATGGAATGGGAGATAAGAACGTGTCTAGTGGCCACAAACCGATGCAGATGCAGGGTAGAGACCGTTGCAGATGTTGGTGTTGGACTGCCACCTTTGAACTGTTTCTCTGTGGGTCACGCGAGATCGACTGCGCGCTGAAAGTTCGCATGGCACGCCTATATTATGATTCACAAGAGCATGCCCGCCAGGCTGAACTTGACTTATGCTTGCAGATACGCAAACTTGAGATCGCAGGCTGAGACGCAGCGTGAGGCCGCGCCAGCTCGGAAGTTGGAAGCTTCAAAGGAGCCTGTGAGGCTAATCAGCCAGTTCCAGTTTCTCCTTCAAATGTTTCTTCGGTGTCGAGCTTTACCCAGTCCCAATTTCTTTGACGTGAGTAAGCATATTATTGTTCTTGTTCCACACTTTTTAGAGAAACAGAGGCTGATTCGTATTTCAGTGCATTTGAACGGATCGCGAATTCGCTGCATTGGCCACCTGAATTCTGGTCTCTGTTGGCTGGAGTAAACTTGTGGAAAGGTTTTAGAAGTGTATTCCACGCTTGTTGTCACTTGAAGAAAGTTTGCAGTATGATTCAGTTAAGTTGGCGATACTCATGGCATATGAATTAGTTCTGAGGCATATAGACAGAAGTTCAGGATGCACCGGAAAACTTCTAATCAAACTTTTGTGAATTGCCAGAGAGAGAAGGCACGTTTTGATAAGTGGTGTAGCTAACAATGTGCCTTAATTGCTGCGCGAGCTGGTTCTCTTGGAGAATTCAAGAATTGCTTACCGGAGAAAGTGGTTGTTTACCTAAACGAACAAAAGGTGAATTTCTTTGTCACAGGCCATTAGCTGACGAATATATTTTAACCCACAAAAATGTCTGTTCACTGCAGTGGAAAACGACCTTCTGTTCCATTTTTATCTAACACTCCAATTGCATGCCGGTATGTACTCAAGTGAGTTAGTGAGGAACGTGACTGTTTTTATTGTCACAAGAAAGGGCACGTTGTTGTGGGATTAACCCCCTACTTAAACGAAAATACAAAATCAAACTAAACCAGTAGGCTTTGTAAAGACTTGTAACCAGACTGTGGCTGTACACCCAAAGATGATGTGGATGAGTCGCTCCGTCCTTTTATTCTAAGGGGTTAATTCTTTGACTGGTCGTGATAAAGATCAAAAGCAATTACAATGCTTCGCGACACGTGCCTCTCTATGGAGTTTTATTGCTGAAAGTGCAATGAAATTCTTCTGATGAGACTTCTTGTCACTCCAGTGTGTTAGTGCAGGAATTGAGATGGGATGTGTGTAAAAGGCCTCTTGCATAATCTGCATTTGAAAAGTGACTTGTGTTCTGACTTGTCCGCGTTGCAGTTTGTGCTTCACTGCCTATGAAAGGGGTAGATTTAATTCTAGGCAATGATTTAGCTGGAGGGGAAAGTTATGCCATTATTGGAAGTTCTGGACAAACTGACAGAATGTGTATCTGATGAGGTTGGTGGTTTATCCTCATGTTTTCCTACATACTTGTTACTCGCTACATTAAAATGGTAAAGAGATTATTGAATGACTCTTTCTTTTCTTCTGTCGTAGATGGAGAGGAAAATTTGGAAATGTGGAGAAAAAGATATCAGAAAGGGTGAAAAAATTCTTATGACATGAATTTGTTGGATTTTAAAAATCACACGAGGAATTAATCACCGCGCAGAGAAAGACGAACTTGATTACACTTTTTAATTCTGTAATTCGCACGCATGGTTAAGATGAAATCAAGTGTTTATATTTTGGAAAAGGATTTATGGTGTTCATCACTCGACCAAGCCGAATGGGATGTTTTTATCAGATTGTTGTTCTCTCCATATCGCCCACATGTTATGCTTGCACATGATCATCCATTGTCGGGTCATTTGGCATAAGGGAAAATCCTATAACCGATTTAAAGACTTTTTCTGGCTCACAACGACCATTGTCGATCTTGTGACGTGCATGTCAAATTGCGGAAAGCCAAATCAGGTTGTTCCACCAGCAATCGTTAAAACCAATACCTGTTCTTGGCGCAACCATCGAACATGTCCTCATTGATTGTGTAGGACCATGGAAAAAGTCAAAAGTGGTAATCACTTCGTTAACAGATGTGCCTAGCGCCACTGATTTCTCGGCTAAATTCCTTTGAGAAAAAATCACTGCACCTGTTGTCAAGGCACTATTAAGTTTTTTTTCGACATTTGGTCTGGCTTCCAAAGTGGTGCAAAGTGATCAAGGCACCAATTTATGTCTAAGTTTTAATCAAGTCATGCAAATTCTTAGGAATTGAGCACATCGACTTCCACTGCGTTTCATCCAGGCCAAGGTGTTCTGAGCGCTTTTCATCAAACGCAGTCGCGCTGCGAAAAACATTGTTTGCAGACTGGTAATGAGGGATGATGGCATTCCTATGCTTATGTTTCGCTATCAGGAAAGCGCTCAAGAGTCGCTATTTTAGTCCAGCGAACTAGTTTTTCGGACATCAGGCACGGCGTGGTCCATTGAAAGTTTTAAAAGACCAGATTCGAAGAAGACGGATTGAAAACGAATGTGCTGGAGCACGAATGTGCGTTTCGGAAGCGTTTATGCATGCGCTTGCTCGATCGCAAGAGAGTCTC